>NC_143517.1:36222586-36377386 GCF_031878675.1 Megascapheus bottae | reverse complement strand
TCATGCCTGATAGGCAAGCACTCTACCACTAAATCACATTCCCAGCCTACATCAAGAAACTGTAACAGTTTTCTACATGGTAAGAAATAGCTTAGCATTTTATAATACCTGCCAAATAGAAAAATAAATCAAAATCTGGTGAAAAGCTTTACTAGTACGCTTGTAAAGGAAAATCTTCATCAAAAAGCAAGCAACACCAGTGTACAATAATACAAGAATTTATAAATCAAATATCTGCTGCAGTGATCCATGAATTTAAAGAAGAAAAAATTTAAACACCCAAGCAACCTTTTGGGGTATGAATCACAGAAGACAAATTATACAAAAAGTATTTCCTATGCATGTGCAAGGTAGCAGCAGCTCCTTTTTGGTTACAGAATCAGACTACTTCATGAACCAATATTTTCTACATTCTCCAAGTTTTAAGACTGAAATAATGTGACAAAAAGAAGTTAGCATACATTCATTCCATGTGGCAATATATGCAAAACATCACCTCAACATTATTTTTCCCATAACACTGTGATTTTCATTTAAGATATACTCATTAAATAAACAAAACACCACGACATCATCTAAAACCAATTAAAATAAAGTAGATGCAAAGGGGTCCCCACCTACTCTTAAAAACCAACCTGCTGAACTTCAGCTGCAGTACTCCTGAAGAGCTCAATGTATCTTTTACCCAACAAGTCTTTGTGCTTCCTCAATGCATTCTGTGCATATTCCTCACAGGCAAAGAGCACAAAAGCATCGCCTGTTGGCCTACCATCTGGGTAGGTGACAAAAAGGATGCCTTCCTTTCCTCCAGTGATGGGGCAATGCTGTCCGAAGAATGCCACCACTTCCTCAGCTGTGGCTGTGAAAGGAAGCCCCCTCATCCGGACAATGACTTGATTTTCTTTGGAGAGAAACTGGGCAACCTCATTGGATGTTCCTAGGGAAAACAATTACGAGCTAAAGTAGGGGGAAGTAGAGTCAAGACAACAATTTTGTCGAAATAATAAAATGCCAGCAAATGTTGTGAATTAAAAATGACTACACTCTTACAGAATTTATAATACCTTAGGAATCAAAAGTTGATTTCCCCTCTAATTTTGAAACTCTTCCCAGAGCATTTTCATAAAATTCCCATTAACTTAGGAAGCTGATCAGTTAATTAAAATAATAGTAAAATTACCTATATTTCTCAGGAAGTACTAAGTCATCACAGTAGTTAAAACACAAGTCCTAGGTGAGGTTGTAGCTTAATTTTACCATGTGGGATGAGCTTGCACAAAGCCTTGCATCCAACCCTCAACAACTATAACATTGTAAAAAAAAGTAGCATAGGCCCTTGGGCCAGAATGCCTAGGCCCAATAAAGCTTAGTTTGGGTGCCTTAGTTTCCTTATCTATAAAAGTGCCTTCATAAACTATGAGCAAGAAGTAGGTTGATACCTTTAAGAGTTTTGAGTGTGTTATTTTCCTCACTGTTTTTCCTTAAAAAGTTTACACGTTCAGTGGTGGGAGAAGGAAAATGGGGACCAAAACATGAGAAAGGGTATAAATGTTTGTGAAATAATGCACCTTCTATCTGGTGAATATAATGTAACCCTTCTATTAATTACAATAAAAAATATATGTTAAAAAAAGTTTATACATTCAAGGAAAGACCTTAGTGTAGTTAAATATTCTGGTAGAGAAAATTTATGATTACAGTACATTACATACAGGTATGAAAATATACTGAGAACCAGGAGCTGGTGGCTCACACTTATAATCCTAGCTGCACAGAAGGCTGAGATCTAAGGATTTCAGTTCAGAGCCAGCTCAACCAAGCAGGAGAGTCCATGAGACTTTTCTCCCAATTAACCATCAGAAAACAGGAGGTGGTGCTGTAGCACAAAGTAGTAGAGCACTAGCCACCAGCAAAAGATTGCAGGGACAATACCCAGGCAGAGTTCAAGGCCCACAACCACCAAAAAAAAAAAAAAAGAAGGAAGGACAAAGACTGAAGAAATGAAATCTGTTATTTTCTGTAACCATTATATGCAAATAAAATACAGAAATAAAAACTTCAAATAAATAAATAAAAATTTAAAATACCCTACCTATTCCCTTTTCTTTCTGCTGAATTTTCTGCAAATACTACACATCCCCAAATACTAGAAAACTACTGCATTCTTGACAACTGGCAAAATACAAAATTTTGAGACAAGTTAGAGGCAAAATTGCATCAAACTCAGATATGGTAGCCTGGCTGTTTAATTAGTTTTCAGGTTCAAAAAGAACCCCATCCTTTCTCTTTATAAATGATTTTTTGAGTGCACACATATGCGTGTATGCATGTGCGCTGATCCTGGGGCTTGAACTCAAAAGGCTTGATGGGCCTGGATGCTCTTTATTAGCTTTTTCTCCATTCAAGATTGGTATTCTAACATTTCAGTCACAGCTCCACTTCTGGTTTTTTGGTGGTTAACTGAAGAGTCTCATGAAATTTCCTGTGAGGGCTGGCTTTGAACTGGGATCTTCATATTGCAGCCTTCTGAGTAGCTCAGATTATAGGTATTAGCCATCAGTGCCTGGATTTTGTGACTTTATCCGCACCTTTCATCTCTGTGCAGTTTTATTTTTGGTGGCTAATTAACTACAATGGTTAACATAAGCCTTAGGGTAATTATTACAGTATATTAAAGCTCTCTGATACCACCCACAATTTATTATCTTAAACAGGGGGGAAAAAACCCGCTTCCATGTTTCCTTGGGAAATAAAGAAAAACATCCATAATTTTGCACATCTATTTAGAATATAGGTAAAGTTTTAGATTTCTTTTTTTTTTTTTTTTTTTTTTTGCCAGTCCTGGGCTTGAGCTCAGGGCCTGAGCACTGTCCTTGGACTTTCTCATGGCGAGAGCTCTACCACTTGAGCCTCAGCACCACTCCCAGCTTTTTTCTATGTATGTGGTACCGAGGACTCGATCCCGGGTCTTCGTGCATGCTAGGCAAGCACTCTACCACTAGGCCAAACTCCCAGCCCAAGTTTTAGATTTCTTTTCCCAAAAGCCACATTGTGTAAAGGGCACTTACCACCAGCAATTTTAAGAAAATCTTCACCTGTGGCTTTGTAAACCTAAGAGGGAGAAAGGGAGAAGTGACATCGTGGTTTAGTGAGCCTTCCATCATTGGACGTCATTGAAGAACGGAGGTGTCGAGAGGTATGAGGACGTACCTCGATGTACCGGGTCCCCATGTGATGCTTGTGCCTCTGCAGTGCTAAGTCTCTGTGCTCCTCACTCACAAACCTAACCAGCGCTTCTCCATTCCTTCGACCCTGAGCATTTAGACAAAGTGCTGCACCTCCCCTTTGAACAAAATTGGCAGGTAGAAGACAACAGTGAGGAGAAAACAATCGTAAACCCTCAATCCCCTCGGAAAAGGGTAAAACACAAATCAAAGAAAACCAACTTGGCAATATTCAGTCCTTTGAAGAATCTTGCAATATCTTGATCAGAAGACTGCCAGGGTAAACCTCGTGCCCTGACAACAGTGTTATCATCAATAAGTTCCATCTTGCTGCTGTGGACGAAGCAAAGTCAGAGGTTGCAGCTGGGCGCCAATGGTTCACACCTGTAATCCCAGCTACTCAGGAGGCTGCGATCTGAGGATCACAATTCAAAGCCAACCTGGGCACTAAAGACTGTGAGACTCTTATCTCCTATTAACCACTAGAAAACCAGAAATGACACTGTGGCTCATGGAGTAAGACAGTAGCCTTGAGTGGAAGAGCTGAGGGACAGCTCCCAGGCCTAGAGTTCAAGTACCATGACCAAGTTAAAAAAAAAAAAATGATGTCGCATTATTACTGCATAAGTCTGATATGTATACCTGTGTGCTCCCCCACCCCCACTGCCACCCTCAAGGCAATTTTCCTAGCTTCAGGTCTCTTTTGTGTGAGTTAAGGTGAACTAGCAGTACTGACTTTCTTTGTAACCTTGGAAACTGTTTGGGTACAGAATATTCTTTAGTGAGGTCACTTAAATCTGGCTGCTTATGTAACGCCAATATAGCCAGTTCAACCAGGAATCTACTTGTCAGCTAAAGAGCTTTTTTTTTTTTGCCATAAACTCAAAAATCACCCACGATCAATTCAAAGGCAACAAAGTTCTCTCAATTCTCTCATGGTCTGATCAAAAACCAAAAAGGACAGATTAAAATCCATTCTCAGTAGACAAGTAGAGAGTTAAAAGCCATTTGGCAATAGAACTAGTGATTAACCCACGTCAGGAATGTGTGTATGCTATCAGGAGGCTGCCATTAATACGTCTCCTTTTCAAACCAGAGAGCCATCACAGGGTGTTTATGGCAGTACTGGGAAGTGCTCACACCTTAATGAGTCATGTGCAAATCACCTATTATGCATTTTGATACCTCTTGATGCTCTGTCCTTCTTAGGTACTTATTTTCAATAATCCTACATGTTTCTCATGAATCACTTTCTCTACAACTAGATAGGCTTTCAGTCTCTCTATGGGTGACACTCTTAGAACTTTCTATTCTTAAATTTCATTTACTGCAGTGACTGACAAATACAGCAAAGTCTATCTATATTCACAGAGTTATCATCATTTCATATGCCTCCCTGTATATTTCCTTTGGCTTAATGCAGAAGCTGACAGGAGTGGTGGGTCCAGTTGCCTAATAAGTCTAAATAAGCACCAGGCTTTGAGTTCAAATCTCAGTGCTATCTCTCAATCACAGTTCTAAGAAAACCATGACCTATTCTAATCAGAGAGAATTGAAAATATTAAAATAATCACAAATATAAACACAAGATATAAAAATATATCTTATATCTTGAGAGTGACTAAAGAAGCCACAGTCTTTTTTTTTTTTTTGGGGGGGGGGAACTCAGGGACTGAGCACTGGCACTGTCCCTGGGCTTTCCTCAAGGCTTAACGCTCTACCACTTGAGCTACATCACCATTTCTGTCTTTACTATGTATGTGGTAGCGAGGAATCAAACCCAGGTCTTCGTTCATGCCAAGCAAGCATTCTACCACTATGCCAAACTCCAGGCTACCACACTATAAATTTTTATGCCAATATACAAACTTACTTTAAATAATATCTGAGCTAGCTGGGTGCCAATGGCTCATGCCTGTAATCCTAACTACTCAGGAAGTTGAGATCAGAGGATCATGGTTCAAAGCCAGTCCTGGCATGAAAGTCTGTGAGACTCTTTTCTCCAATTAACCACCAGAAAACTGGAAGTGGCCCTGTGTCTCAAGTGGTAGAGCACTAACTATCCTTGATTTGTAGAGCTCAGGGACAGTGCCCAGGTCCAAGGCTCAAGCCCCATGGATGGACAAAAACAAACAAACAACTAAGCTAACCAAAGAAACCACAGCACAAATACAGCAGGGCTTTATGTTGCAAAATGAGTAAGAACAATTCTTCTTGACTCTGGGGATTGAACTTAGGATGTTGCAGTTGCTAGGTAACCACTTATGCCACTAAGCCATACTTAGCCCATGGGGGAAAAAAATTTTTTTTGGTGCCAGTTCTGGGCTTCAGCTCAGGGCCTGAGCACTGTCCTTGGGTTTTCTCAAGGCTAGACCACTTGAGCCAAACCACCACTTCTGCCATTTTCTTCCTATTTATGTAGTACTGAAGAATTGAACCTGGATCTTCAGGCACGCTTGGCAGGAACTCTATCTCTAGGCCAAACTCCTGGCCTACAAACAAATTTTTTAAAACTCAAATAAAGATACCAGTGATTTACACCTACATCCTAGCTACTCAAGATAAGGAGGCTGAGCTATGTGGATCTAAGTTCAAAGCCAGCCCAGGTAAGAAAGCCTATGGTACTTTTATCTCCAGTTAACCATCAGAAAACTGGAAGTCGTGCTGTGGCTCATCAAAGTGGTAGAGTGCTAGCTTTGACTGGGATTGTGCCTAGGCCCTGAGTTCAAGCCCAATGACTGACAAAAAAAATTTACAAAAGCAGAACAACAACAACAACAACAACCCAGTAAGATACTATTCAATTTCTTACCAAGTGCCACTTTCAAATTTGTAGTTTACTCTCTCTGGATCTGAAAACCTGTGGTCTAAAAAAGGGAAGAACATAGAAGTCATTATTTTAACTACTTGAGAGTAAAGCTGTAGGAAGAAATTCAAACTAATAGTCAATAGTGGGATGAGTTTCCAGAAATAAATGATCACAAAGTAATACTCACTATAAGGCTCAGAAATCATTGCTAAAATTACATTTCCCATATCTTCAACTTGAGAGGCTCCATATCGGGAGACTGAACTATTCTTCTCGAAGTTTAAACCTGTGAAATTAAGTTAAGGAAACATTTTGGAGAGGTAAAATAAGGGCACTGATATCTCCACATTTGGTTTCATACAGAGCCAAGAATCCAGGACATATTCCTTAGAACTTTCAGGATATTTCTCATCAGCCAAAACTCCATCCACATTTCCTGAAGTCTCTGATTTACCCATTGGAGTCAAATGCCCTAGTCAGTCCTGTTGAGGAACCATAAATAGCATCCCCACCACACACACACACACACACACACACAAGTTTTGCTTAGGCAATAGCAAATGCCATGTCTGGCAATTAATGCACTGAGAATGTGTGTATGCAGTCAGAACACTACATATCAAACAATAAAGACAGGTGTCAGTGGCTCATACCTGTAATCCTAAATACTTAGGAGGCTGAGATCTGAGGGCCACGGTACAAAGCCAGCCAAGGCATGAAAGTCAATGAGATTCCTATCTCCAATTAACTACAAGAAAACTGGAAGTGGTGCTGTGGCTCAAGTGGTAGAGGGCTAACTTTAAGCTCAGGGACAGTGCCCTGGCTCAGAATTCAAGTCCCAGGACCGACAAAAAGAAAAAGAAAAACAAATCTTTCATTGTATTCATCTTTACTGCATGTAACTTACACATGGTAATGACACTCCAGGCCATAAGATATTAAATGGTAACTTTTGTCCTAATGTCTGAAATGGACATTTCATGTTATTGAGGACACTATTTCTTTTTATATTTTTAATTGTAATTATTAGAAGGGTTACATTATACTCACCAGATAGAAGGTGCATTACTTCACAAACACTGATACCCTTTCTCATGTCTTGGTCCCCATTTCCCTCCCCTCAGGACACTTTTTTTTTTTTTTGCCAGTCCTGGGCTTGAGCTCAGGGCCTGAGTACTCTCCTTGGACATTCTCAAGACTAGAGCTCTACCACTTGAACCTCAGCACTACTTCCAGCTTTTTTCTATGCATGTGGTACTGAGGGATCGAACCCAGGTCTTCGTGCATGCTAGGCAAGCACGCTACCACTAGGCCAAACTCTCAGCCCGACACTATTTCTTTTTTTTTTTTTCCAGTCCTGGTCTTGAGCTCAGGGCCTGAGCACTGTCCTTGGACTTTCTCAAGGCTAGAGCTCTACCACTTGAGCCTCAGCACCACTTCTGGCTTTTTGCTATGTATGTGGGGTACCAAGTAATCAAACCCGGGTCTTCATGCATGCTAGGCAAGCACTTTAACCACTAGGCCAAACTCCCAGCCCCGCGACACTATTTCTTATACTCAAACTTCCCTTGCGGGACTGGGAGGATGGCCTATTGGTAGAGTGCTTGCCTAGTGGGTTCGATTTCTCGGTACCACATACACAGAAAAAGTTGGAAGTGGTCCTATGGCTTGAGAAAGCCAAAAGACAATGCTCAGTCCCTGAGTTCAAGCCCAGGACTAGCAAACAAAACTAAACAAAACAAAAAACTTCCTTTCCAAAATCTGTTTAGTCATTAAATGGAGGAAATGCTAGCCCTTTAAAAGTATACTTTGGAAACAATTCAAGAATTCAGTAGCCACACGTGCACAAACAGACACACACACACATACACATGCACATGCACACACAAACACAGCCCAGGTATGTCTGAGAATCTTCTAGTCTCAATCTCTAAAATGCTGGAAATAAATTTCAACTAAAATAAGGTTCTGGGCCATGTCAATATATACTAGGAAATATGGCTTTTAGATATATGGCTCAAATTCAAATTGAGGGTAAAATGAGAAAAGATGTTTATTACTTAAAAAATCATAATCAAAATAGTTACCTCATGAAGCCAACAGTGATTAATGTTTCATTTCAATACTGTGGTCATTTGTATC
Organism: Megascapheus bottae; assembly: GCF_031878675.1. Classification (NCBI taxonomy): domain Eukaryota; kingdom Metazoa; phylum Chordata; class Mammalia; order Rodentia; family Geomyidae; genus Megascapheus; species Megascapheus bottae. The sequence goes on along the minus strand of NC_143517.1, from coordinate 36,369,211 downwards.
ATATCAGCTTCAGAGTGAAATATGCCAATTTCATAATGCAATATAATGTACAACATTGTACGAGTTGGGTATGATAGTACACACCTGTAATGTCAGCACTAGGAAGGCCTAGGATCATAAGTTTGAGGTCATCTTGCAATTATACACTGAGTGTTGCCACAGAACTACCAGAATGTTCATCAAGTAACTCTATGACAGAACATCACGTTAAATACATCAAATCTCATAAATGGTGACAGATATCTAGCCTTCTCACTTTTGTTGACCATACTGCACCAGACCTGCCATACAGTACCAAAGGTTTCCCTATCTGCTCTAGGCAACACCATCAATTTAAGAGCCCATCAGATACAATCTTCTTAGATTACTTTTCTTCGGCATTATACATTTCCTATGTGCTGGTATCGCACATGAATGTAGACACAGTAACTTCTTTTAAGATTATATTGACATACACAGTAATTTATTAAGTTCCACTTTATGCCAATCACCATGTGTTCCTTCTAATTTCTACAATAGCTTCCCCAGGTGGGTTAAGAGCGTGCAGGATGGAGAAAGAAGAATTTAAAAAATGTTCAGCCAGGAGCTGGTGGCTCATGCCTGTAATCACAGCTAGTCAGGAGGCTGAGATCTGGGGATCACAGTTCAAAGCCAGCCTGGATACGGAAGTTCTTGAGACTATCCCCAATCAACCGACAGAAAACCAGAAATCGTGCTGTGGCTCAAGTGGCAGAGCAGTAGCCTTGAGCTTAAGAGCTCGGGGACAATGCACAGGCCTAAGGTTCAAGTCCCATGACCAAACAAACAAAAAAATTGTTCCCCAGCTCACCTAGTCAACCTTGCTGGGAAATGATGGAAATGGAATTACAATTAAGCTCTAATTTGATGATATATACACAATTCCCTGAATGAAAGTAAGAAACTTTGCTTAATTTGTTTTGAGCAGTACTATCTAAGGTGCTTTAACCTTCTTTTTAATTGTTATTAGTAAGATGTACAGAGTGGTTAAAGTTATGTAAGTCAGGTAGAGGGTGTATTTCTTTTTGGGCTAAGTCACCCTTCCTGGAGTGTCTTTTTCAATTTATAGATAAAACCTAGGTGAGGAAGGGGCCGGGAGTTGGCCTAGTGGTTAAATTGCTTGCCTAGCATGCATGAAGACCCGGGTTCGATTCCTTGGTACCACATACACAGAAAAAAAAAAGCCGGAAGTGGTGCTGAGGCTCAAGTGGTAGAGCTCTAGCCTTGAGAAAGTCCAAGGACAGTGCTCAGGCCCTGAGCTCAAGCCCAGGACTGGCAAAAAAAAAAAAAAAAAAAACAGGTGAGGAAGACAGAAATCAAAAGTTAAGTCTTCTTATCTGCTTATTTGTGAAGCATATATGTAGCTAAAGAGTCATTTTACTAAAGTCTCATTTTTAATTAAGAATATGATTTTTGCATTTGGCTGGCTGGGATCTACAAGAGGTGTACCAACACGTTTTCCTTTGCCCCATCACGCATGGAACATGAGCTGCTGACAACTTTGAAAAGTCACCAGACCTCCTGTGTGCCCAAACCATCTCCTTTCACACACTCACACTCACACAGATACACCCCTCCCTTTCTCACATTTGTTCAATCCATAATCCTTTCCTGAAGTGAACACACACAAAAAAAATCAGAGTTATTCTCTGACAATGTTTTAGTAACAATCGTTTTTCCCTATCAAGGCATCGTTACATTTAGAATTACTTGCTTCACATTTGATCTTGAGAGAGGGAAAGATGAATCCAGCCTCCTGATTTATGGCTCCTCATGCAACTTGCTCATTCTGCCCTTGAGGCAGCTACAACAGCACAAACAGGCTGAGCCAGCTTTGCAAATGAGAAAAGCCAGGAGGGAATGAGGAAGGGGACAGCCCAGCAGGGTGAGAAAAAAAGTTTTAGGCTATCATTGAGCAAAGTGTTACATTTATACAAAATTAGAGAAGACTGTATTCTCAACAGGGGAAAAAGTTTACCTTAGCATTTTTATATTTTGTGAAACAGATTAAGAATTAATCCAGGCTCCCTTTAACTAAAGGTGTAATTCATAGAGAAACCATGAAGTTCATTAATATAGTTTAGATATTCTAAAAGCTCCTTCCTGCCAGAAGATTAACACATTTAGTTTTAGAATACCTAGTTTTCACATGTAAGTGTTATCTTTTTCATACTAAGTTTTCACTTTGTAGCCAAGGGAATCACACCTATTAAAATAACAAGGAGTAGGGGCCAGGAGTTTGGCCTACTGGTAGACTGCTTGCCTAGCATGCACAAATACCTGGTTTGATTCTTCAGTACCACATACATAGAAAAAAGCCAGAAGTAGAACTGTGGCTCAAGTGATAGAGCTCTAGCCTTGAGAAAGCTCACGAACAGTGCTCATGCCCTGAGTTGAAGCAAAGACTGGCAAATAAATAAATAACAAGGAGTAGTAGCTATACAACAAGAAATTTTAAACTCTCCATAGCTACATCTCACAAAATTCTCCCTCAAGGATACACTTCCATGTTAAGGACCCTGTAGAATAACTTTGTAACAATCCCTTTGACTGTTTTTTATTTACAGCGTAAGATAATTACAGATGTTGTCAAACATAAATGCCTATGGTAATGAACAAAAAAATAATAATAAACATATAAACCATTGCAAAAGAAAAAGCAAAATAGTACTTCAAGTTTATAGTACTCTAATAACTGAATTCTGAACCAGTCCAGGAGGTAAAAAGAAGAAAGCAATAAATTATTCTTAAAACAATTTTAACTTTTTTTTCTGCCAGTCCTGGGGCTTGAACTCAGGGCCTGGGCATTGTCCTTGGACACTTTTTGCTCAAGACTACTGCTCTGCCACTTGAGCCACAGCACCACTTCTAGCTTTTTCTGAGTATGTGTTACTAAGGAATTGAACCTAGGGCTTCGTGCATGTTAGGCATGCATTTTACCACTAGGCTATGCTACTGGTGCAGTTGTATGAGTTTTAAAAAGTTTTTCAGGGGGCCGGGTAGAGGGCTTGCCTAGTATGCATGAAGCCCTGGGTTCGATTGCTTGATACCACATACACAGAGAAAGTACAACATACACAGAAAAAGCTGGAAGTGGTGATGTGGCTCAAATGGCAGAGCACTAGCCTTGACAAAAAGTGTCCAAAGACAATGCCCAAGGCCTAAGCCCTGGTTTCAGCACAATCTAATTTTTCTCTATAGTGATGATTTTTGTTTGTTTTTCATGCTGGAGATCAAACATGCACTTTACCACTCTCTGTGGCCCTGAGCTTCATACACAGCCATTCTGTTTCATGTTACACTGAACTTTGAAAGAAGCCAATCAAGAATGTCCCTGTGAACATGTACCAGCAGAAGGAAAGGCAAGAACGATTTTATGCAGCAATAAAATGGGAAGCAAAGGATATAAAACCTTAGTTTTAACTCTACTTCTCAGAAGTTCTCCCTTTTCAAGAGGAAAACAGTAAGATCCTTACCTAAAAAAGACTCTAAGAGCTACTATTGTAATGAAGGAATAAGTGAAGAAAATTTCATATATGATAAGTCAATTATACCCTCGAAGAAATAAAATGTAGGTAGAAATTAACCAAGAAAACAGATCAAAGACTTTATTTCATTAAAATATATTTAAACTAGGGATGCCCGCAGTTTTAGAGTTTGAGAGGCCTATCATGTACAAGGCCATGAGTGGGATATACTCAGCCCTGAAAATAAAACAAACCAGGAAAAAAGTTATTTAAGATATAGGAGCACATAGCTGTAAATCGCTGTTACACATCAGGTAAGGTTCCAACATCACAAGTTTGAGCCCAGCCTGGAAACCATAAGGGGAGCATGTCTTAAAAAAGACATTTAGGCCCTAGAGTGTGGCCTAGTGGTAGAGTACTAGCCTAGGATGGATGTATAGTTTGATTCCTTGGTACCACATAAACAGAAAGCTGGAACTGGTGCTATGGCTCAAGTGGTAGTGCTATGGCTCAAGTGGTAGAGCTCTAGCCTTGAGAAAGTCCAAGGACAGCACTCAGGCTCTGAGTTCAAGGCCCAGGACTGGCAAAAAAGAAAAAAAAAAGGAAAGAAAAAAGGACATTTACTTGAGCTAAATTAGAAACAAGGAGACTTCATGAAAATATAACAAGTATTTTATAAAACAAAACTATCCTAGAATATTCAAGCTCAGATTTTAAAAATAAAACATTTTTGGGGGGATGGGGGTAGTTGTGATACTTGAACTCAGGTCTGGGTAATCAATGTCCCTAAGTTCTTTTGCTCAAGGCTAGCTCTCTACCACTTTGAGTCACAGCTCCACTTCTAGTTGTTGAGTGCTTAATTGGAGACAAGAGTCTCACAGGGACTGCCTGAGCTAACTTTGAGTCCTGATCCTGAGTAACTAGGATTAAAGCATGAGCCACCAATGCCCAGCTAAAACATATTATTTTATAATTAAGCCAAAGGAAATCAACCTAATGCTGAGGGATGGTAAGGTCATACAGTATTTCAAGCCACTTAACTGATTACTGTCCACAGCCAGTGTATTTGTCAACTTGGTTTACAACATGCCAATGTGATGCCAAAGATCACTGCTTCAACTCTAGCTAACAAGGTCAACTACTAGCACAGCTTAACTGTACACTTAGGGATAGTCTAATTCATATGAAGAGGCATCAAGGAAGTTTCAATGCTTCCTCTACCTTTTAAGTAGGGCAGCGAAAGTTAACTGTAAATACATAAGGGTCGAATGAGCCAAATTCACTATATGTGTGCATGTACACACACACATACAGGCTATGGATATATACACATCCATGTATATATATATGTATATATATATATTCATGTGTGTATATATATATACATACACATGCATACACACATATTTTAGGAAGGGAGATAAGGAACTGGGGTTTCAAATCAGAGTTTTGTGATTACTAGACAGTCACTCATCTCTTGGAGCCTTGCCTCCGAAACACAGTATTTTACAAGTGGAAAAGCCAAACTAGGGGCAGGGAATTTGGCCTAGTAGTAGAGTACTTGCCTAGCATGCATGAAGACCTAGGTTCACTTCCTTAGTACCACTTACAAGAAAAAGCCAGAAGTGATGCTGTGGCACAAGGAGCAGAGCTCTAGCCTTGAAAAACCCCTTAATTCAAGCCCCAGAACCGGCAAAAATAAATAAGTAATAGAAAAAACCAAATTAATGTTGTAATTTACTGTACTAACATGCAGCTATGCTTTGAATGCTGTATGGGAAATGTCCCATGAAGATGACAAAGTTGAAGTATCAAACAGTTTAAACAAGGTTTGGAATTTAAGTCCTTGTCCAAGTCACTGACAGCTGCTGATAACCTAGTGAAGTCCCCAGGATCCTGGTCTCTAGGAGGGAGGGCAGACCACAGACAGGCTACACAGATTACATACACAACTAGTCCTCACACCAACCTTTCCCATTTCATATGGGAAACTGAGGCTGAGTGTAAACAAATTGTCCCTGGTAAATGACTCTAGAGCTCATATGTTTAATCACAATGCTATTGAGGCCATTTCTTCTACTTTAATTTTCCCTTTTTTTGGGTGGGGGGAATGCTGGGGCTTGAACTCAGAGCCTGAGTGCTGTCCTTGGGCTTTCTCAAGGCCAAAACTCTACCACTTGCCCCACAACACCAATAACGGCTTTCTGTGTATGTTGTACCGAGGAATGGAACCCAGGTCTATGCATGGCAAGGACTCTACCACTAGGCCAAACTCCACACCCAATTTTCAATTTTCTTCATTATAAGTATTTTTGCTGGTGTTTGAGATTGAGCTCAGAGCCTTGGGCTGTCCCTGAGCTCTTCAGCTCAAAGCAAAAGCACTACCCTTGCACCAAACCCCACTTGCCATTTTCTAGGTGTTAATTGGAGATAAGTCTCAAATCCTTTTATGCCCAGGCTAGTTTTGAACCTTGATCCTCAGATCTCAGCCTCCTAAGTATGTAGGATTACAGGTGTGAGCCTCCGACTGGCTTACCTAAAATTTTTTTATTTGTCAGTCCTGGGGCTTGAACTAAGGGTTTAGGTGCTGTCACTGAGCTCTATTGCTCAAGGCTACCACTACCACTTGAGACCATGGTGCCACTTTTGGCTTTTTCTATTTATGTGGTATTGAGGACTCAAACCCAGAGCCTCATAGATGCTAGGCAAGCACTCTACCACTAACTAACATTCCTAGCCCTAAAATGACTACCTTTTAAAAAGAAATGACTAAGCTGAGCACGGATGGCTTACACTTGTAATCCTACCTATTCAGGAGGCTGAGATCTGAGGATCATGCTTCATAGCCAGCCCGGGGGGGAAAAAAAGTCCTTGAGACTCTTATCTCCAATTAACCACCAGAAAACCAGAAGTGGTGGAGTGCTAACCTTGAGGAAAAAAAGCTCAGGAACCTGTGTTCAAGCCCCAGGACTTAAAAAAAAAAAAAAAAAAAAGAATGAGTAATATTTCAGGCACTAGCTATGATCCTTACAGGATGTTAAGGTCTGAAGATCATGTGAGCCAAAGCAGGAAAGTCCATGAGACACTATCTCCAATTAACCACCAAAAAGCCCAAAGTGGAGCTATGGCTAATGTGGTCAACTATGGCTAAAATGGTCAAATGTTAGCCTTGAGCAAAAATCTGAATAGCCCCCAGGCCTCTACACACAAAACAAAAAGTCACAGAAACACTGCTGTGCCCCTCATGACACCATCCTGCCCGATTACACATAAAGGCTTACAAAATGCAATGTGTATAGTTCACCTGCTTAGAAAAAGTCTTCTTAGCTTTGATTGCATAATGCTAAAACAAGCAACACATGTGCAACTGGAATAACCAAGAAGCCTAATAACTAACACCAGAAATAGCTTTCTGAACAAATACAAAGGGAAGGAAGTACTAAAGACCCAGAATTGCATTCAAGAAATTCTTCAGCCTTTGCTTTCTTCAAAGTACTCATAATTCTTTATTTACATAGCATGTTATACTTCCTAAAGCTTACATTTGGGAATAGCCAAGGCAAAAATGAGGCTCATGTGTAACTCCCAGAGTAGCAAGGGTTCAATTCCTTGGTACCACATGTATAGAAAAAAAGCCAGAAGTGCTGCTGAGGCTCAAGTGGTAGAGCTCTAGCCTTGAAAGTCCAAGGACAGTGCTCAGACCCTGAGCTCAAACCCAGGACTGGCCAAAAAAAAAAAAAAGACCAAGCAAAACAAAACCTCAAGACTTCATTCCAATCTCTTACCAAAAAAAAAAAAAGCACATTAAAAACAATGTAGTGAAAATATAAAAAATTGACTAATTGTTATGTTACAGCAACCACTTCTTGGTACTTACCCAAAACAATTAAAAATTATGTCCACACAAAACCCTGTACAATGATATTCATAGAAGCTTAACGCATAACTACCACAACTACCACAGCTTAACTTAGCTCAACGAAGTTGTATTTCAGTAGGACAAAGTTGTATTTCACTAAGGCAATGAGTAAACTGTAGTACACGTAAGACAATAATATCACAGAAAAGAAATGAATTCATCAAGCACAAAGGAACATTAGAGATATATTAGGTTAAAAACCCAGTATGATGGCAAGGAATGTAACCTAGTGGTAGAGTGCTTGCCTAGCATGCATGAACACCCGGGTTTGATTCCTTCGTATCACATATAGAGAAAAAGCCGGAATTGATGCTGTGGCTCAAGCGGCAGAGCTCTAGCCTTGAGGGAAAATCCCACTGGCACCTGTCCCTAAAGTATTTTTTTTGGTAGGTCATAGAGCTTGAACTATGGGCTTGGGTGCTGTCCCTGAGCTCTTCAGCTCAAGGCTACCGCCCTACCTGAGCCACAGCCCACTTCCCTTCTTCTAGTCATTAACTGGAGATAAGAGTATAACAGTCTTTAGTGCTGGGCTGGCTTTGAATTTCGACACTCAGATCTCGGCCTCCTTAGTAGTTAGGGTTACAGGCATGAACCACCTTGCCCAGCAAATGTATTCTTTTTATAATCAAAATTCTCTAGGGAAAAAAAAAAACCCCTAAACACTATTTATATGTTGGTTCTACCATGTGTCCTGACACAATGGCAGATACACATTGTTACTTATTTGACAAAACCCAAATAACCAGGAGCTAATAACCCACATCTATAATGGTAACTGCCTGAGGAGGCTGAAATCTGACCAAATAATGAGAGGGAAAATTTTTTTAAGCTGACTAGAGGCATAATGAAGTAGAACAGTGCCAGTAAGCAAGCAAGCCCAACAAGCACCAAGGTCCTGAGTTCAAATCCCAGTACCATCAAAAGCAACAACAAAAAAGCCCAAATAACATATACCATAAGTCACTGTAAACTAAACATCAGAAGATCAAAGTAGGCTCAGTTTAACAAATGTACCATCCTGTGTACCATGGTTGATATGGGAGGTTGGGCTGTATGGAAAGGAGGAAAAGAGAAAAAAGGAGAAAGGGAAGAAGGTATTCAACCATCAGCAACAAGAAGTAATTAAAAATCAAAGCTGGGGGCCGGGAGTTTAGCCTAGTGGTAGAGTGTTTGCCTTAGCAAGCAGGAAAATCCAGCTTGATTCCTCAGTATCATACACATAGAAAAAGCCAGAAGTGGATCTCTGTCTCAAGTAACAGAGCACTAGCCTTGGACAAAAAAAAAGAACTGGCCATGAATTCAAGCTCCAGGACTGACACAAAGAAGAAAAAAGTAAAAAAGAAAATACTTAGTGGTCTAAAAGAATGAAACACTTGGGCTGGGAGTTTGGCCTACTGGAAGAGTGCATGCCTACCATGCATGAAGACCTGGGTTCAATTTCTCAATACTATATATATATAGAAAAAGCTGGAAGTGGTGCAGTGGCTCATGTGGCAGAGTGCTATCCTTGAGAAAGCCCAAGGACAATGCGCAGGCCCTGAGTTCAAGCCCTAGGACTAGCAAAAAAAAAAAATTAATTAATCTTCACTACAAGTTTTGTGGAAATAGATGACCACAAGGTGATATTCAAATGTACTATGATTACTTTGACTCCAGAAATTGGTTTAGTGACCTCTTTAGAAAAGTTTTTATTTCTCTGAATAGGCAGCTTAAAATAAATGGTCACATCTGCAATGGAAAATAAAAACTATTGCTAATAAAGAGCAGAGTGCTGTGACTCGTGCCTGTAAAGCCTAACTTCTTAAGAGGCTGAGATCTGAGGACTGAAGCCAGCCTAGTCAGGAAAGCCAGTGAGACTCTTACCTCTGATTAGCTACCAAACCAAACCAAAACAAATTCATATCAAGAAGTGGAGCTGTGGCTCAGAGAAGGGTGCTAGCCTTGAGCAAAAAGGCACAGGAGGGCCAGGAGTTTGGCCTAGTGGTTAAAGTGCTTGCCTAGCATGCATGAAGACCCGGGTTCGATTCCTTGGTACCACATACATAGAAAAAAAGCCAGAAGTGGTGCTGAGGCTCAAGTGGTAGAGCTCTAGCCTTGAGAAAGTCCAAGGACAGGGCTCAGGCCCTGAGCTCAAGCCCAGGACTGGGAAAAAAAAAAAAAAGGCACAGGAACAAGGCCCTGAGATCAAATCCTAAGACCAGCATAAACTAAAACTATTGCTAAGAAAGGTTAACAGCATTATTAGCCTGCTAAATGGAAAAAAATATGTAAGCAAAACATTTAAAATTAAAGTCAGTTAATTTTAACTGACCTATCACTATAAATCTAATACTTTTTCTATTGTATTCAAATTCCCTTCTATGTTACTCATATAAGCTAATAAATACAAAATCCTGTTAGTTTTTAATGAATGTGTTGTTAAATGTCCATGAGATTCCTGCTTCAAATTTCAGGAGAAATGGGGCTGGGATATAGCTCAGTGACAAAGTACTTGGCTAGCAAGTGCAATGTCTTGGGTTCGATCTCCAGTACCAAAACAAAACAAAAGACACAAAAAAATACAGTTAAAAAAACAAACAAACAGGGGCTGGAAGTTTGGCCTAGTGGTAAGTGTTTGCCTAGCACGCACAAAGACCCAGGTTCAATTTCTTGGTACCACATACGTAGAAAAAAACCGGAAGTGGTGCTGTAGCTCAAGTGACAGAGTGCTAGCCTTGAAGAAAAAGCCCAAGGACTGTGCTCAGGCCCTGAGTTCAAGCCCCAGGACTGGCATAACAAAACAACAACAAAAAAAACCCTTTTAAGCCCAGCACAGTGGCTCACACTTGTAATCCTAGCAACTCAGAATGTGGAGATTTGAGGACTGCAGTTCAAAGCCAGCTCACACAGACAAATGTGAGAATTTTATCAGCAACTAATCAGCTAAAGGAGGAATGAACGGTATGGCTCAGGTAGTAGAACACCAACTATGTACAAAAAAGGCTGAGCCAGAGCCTGAGACCCTGAGTTCAAGCCCTGGTACTAGCATAAAATACAAAAGAAAAAGAAAAACACACACATCAACCTATTCATTTAACCAGAGGTCAGATAATAAAAAGTACTACAAAGTGTTGGAAAACATGGCACACATTAGAAAAGTAACCCAAGTAACCTTTCTTCCTTTTTTTTTTTCATGTCTTTTTTCTTTTTTGTATGTCTGCCAGTCCTGTGATCAAACTCAGGCCCTGGGTACCATCCCTAAGCTTTTGTGCTCAAGATTAGCACTTTTCCACTTTGAGCCACAACCCCACTTCCAGTGGTTTGCTGGAAATGAGACTGTTGTGGAATTTCCTGCTGGTGCTGATTTCAAAACATAATCCTAAAATCTCAGCCTCCTGAGTAGCTAGGATTGCAACCTTGAAGCCACCTACTCCCAGCTCCCAATACCCATTTCAAAGTCCATTACTAATGATCCCATTTACACCTGTGAAGGTCTTAGGAGAAAATGGATAAACTTTTTTTTTGTCAGTCCTGGAGCTTGTACTCAGGCCTGGCCACTGTCCCTGAGCTTCTTTTGCTCAAGGAGAGCACTCTGCCACTAGAGCCACAGTGACCCTTCTGGCTTTTCCTGTTTATATGATATTAAAGAATTGAACCCCGGGCTAAATGCATGCTAGGCAAGCACTCTACCATTAAGTCACATTCCCAGCCCTGTGGATGAACTTTTAACCAGTTTTTTCTGAACTGGTAACATATCAAGGCCAGGTGCTGGAGCTTCACACTTACAAGCCTAGCTACTCAAGGAAGTTGAGATCTGAGGATCAAGGTTCAAAAGCCATCCTACAAAGGAAAGTCCATGAGATTCTTATCTTCAGAAAATCAGAAGTAGTGCTGAGGCTCAAAGTGGTAGAATGCTAGCCTTGAGCAAAAAGAGCTCTGAGGCAGCAACCAAGCAAGTCCAGGGTTCAAGCCCCACAACTACTACCACCACCACCACCAACAACAAAAGTCAAGAAAAAAAACTGCCTAAAGAACAGTCTGTAGCAATGAACACTGTTATTAGTATGTGCTTGCCTAGCATGCATGTGTAACCCTGGGTTCTATCCCTTAGTATCACATAAACAGGAAAAGCCAGAAGTGGCACTGTGGCTCAAGTGGTGGAGTGCTAGCCATGGGGTGGGGGGGAGGAAAAGGAGGGAGAAAGAGGGAGGGAGAGGGAGGGAGGGAGGGAGAGAGAGAGGGAGGGAAGGAGGGATATAACTGAATAGTTGAAGGTAAGATGATTTTTTTTCCTCCAAAGGCTGGTCTCAAATCCACAATTCTGCCTCAGTCTCCCCAGAGCTGGGATTATAGGTATGTACCAAAACACACAGCAAGATAACTTTCATCATACTGCCTTTGTCATTGAAGATGTCTTGGTAAATTAAGCCAAGAAGGACTGGAAATTTATCTTAGTGGAGAGCACTTGCCTGGCAAATGCAAGGCCCTAGTTGGATCTTGGGGGGCGGGGAAGGGGGTGGAGGTAGTGAGAGGGAGCTATAAAAGACCAAACAAAAACAAAAAAAGGCAATTAAATGGGGTGGGGGGAGGCAGCTCAAGCCTGTAATCCTAACTGCTCAGGAGGCTGAGATCTTAGGATCACCTGTTCAAAGCCAGCCTCGGCACTAAAGTCCGTGAGACTTAGGGGTAAGAATTGAGCTGGGACAACACCCAGGCCCAGAGTTCAAGCCCCACCATGGGGGGAAAAAAAAAACAAGAAAGGGAATTAAGACATCTGAAACTTTTCAAGTATTTACTAACAGTTTGTGTATGTTCTCGGGATAGAAACTAAGGTTTCATGAATGCTAAGCACATGTGCTACCACTGAGAGACACTCAGCCCTGAATTTTCTGCTGGGTATTTTTGTTTTGCTTTGTAATAGTATATTAAACAGTTCAACATATGTGAAGGATTAAACTGCCCACAATATGTATTCAATGCCTTATCACCAAAGTGAGTAGGGAGATGGATGGGGTCTTTATAAGGAAATCAGGTCATCATTTTATGTTTTATTGTAAAGGTGGTGAACAGTGGGGTCACAGTTACAAAAGTAAGGTGATGAGTACATTTAATGCATTTCCTTTGAGTTTTCTTTTTTTTTTGCCAGTCCTGGGGTTGGAACTCAGGACCTACACATTGTCCCTGAGCTTGTTTGCTCATGGTTAGTATTCTACTTGAGCCACAGTACCACTTGTTTTTGTTTTTCTTTTCCTCTTTTTTTCTGTGTATGTGATACTGAGGAATTGAACCAAGGGTTTCATGAAGGCTAAGCAAGCACTTTACCACTAAGCCACATTCCCAGTCTGAGTACATTTCTTTATAAATACTGTTACTCTCTCCTTCCTTTTCCTCTGCTTACCACTCCCTTCTCCTCCAAGTTAAGTCCAATTCCAACCTAGTGTCTAGTGACTATCATTATTCCATTATTTAAACCTGCTGTTTCTATGATTCCCTTTCCCTTCCTTCCACAGATCACATAAGCTTATAAAATAAGGTCTTTGGTAGGTAATAATTTTATTTATTTATTTTTGCCAGTCCTGGGCTTGGGCTCAGGGCCTGAGCATTGTCCTTGGACTTTCTCAAGGCTAGCACTCTACCACTTGAGCCTCAGCACCACTTCCGGCTTTTTGCTATGTATGTAGTACCGAGGAATCGAACCCGGGTCTTCGTGTATGCTAGGCAAGCACTCTACCACTAGGACAAACTCCCGGCCCAGTCAGTAATAATTTTAAGTGAGATTATAAGAGCAGAAGTTCCTAATCAGATAGAATAAAAACCAGATTATGGTTTTTGGAAATAATGAGGAAGTTTAATACTAACTAACTGCCAAGGAAGGCAGTCTATGTCTATAGCCCCTTTCTGCTGTGGCAAAGTAGGAAGATCATTAGTTGAGGCCACCCTGGGCTACATGACAATACCTTTGGGGCAGGGGTGGTATCTACAGCAAGTTCTGAGAGTAACTTCCACTGGAGTTTGAGGTGGTTCTCACAGTAGCTGTCAAGGAATCATCTACACCATATTCAGATTTCCATTCTGATATATTAGCACTTGACTACTTATTAGCTCGCACCTAAAGATCATTCATTACCATAAGATTTAAGACTATAAAATTTACTATTCTAGTATGTAATGCATCAAATATCCTATCTTGATAATGAAAAAATTTGGTGGCAATCTGGACCTCATTTTATCATCCCCAAATACATCATGCTACAGCAACTATGGTTGTGAATACAGTACAGAAACTCAGAGGGGTAAAAGCAATCATTATTACTTTATAATTTTACTTGTTCTGAGGAAGCCAAAATGAACTCTAAGACCAAAGGAACGAAGAGCAAATAGTCTAGAGATCTGCACCAAAAACAGTCTTCACATTCTTCTCCAATTCACCAACACCATCAAAAACATTCAAAACCAAAACAATTCCATCCTCTGACTTTGAATCTTAGCACAGATGTAAACATCTCACAAAAATCTACCTTTAAAATGATCCAAAGTTCACAATCCTTTAGTTGTAACCTCTCTCAAAAACAGGATAATTTCATGTATACACAAAGTTGAAAGCATTTTAAAGTTTCTTAAATGACTGTTTTTTGCTGGACCTATATTTTCAAATGATTCTTGGGTTATCTTGTAAAGGATACACTCAGTCATTGCTGCAACATCCAGTTTGTCAATATCAGGAGTGCCAGGGCAACATTTCTTGAATTCTTTTCGAAGATCAAAGAAGGAATAGAAGCATTCAGGTAGTAATACATTCTGAGGAGGACAAGGTAGAGATTATAAACTAGGTGAATTGGAGTAGTTGTTTCTCTACCTTAAATACTAACAATTAAATATAAGTTTATTACATTACCACTTAAGCTATGACCCAAGCTGACAACATTTAGAAATATAAGATCCATCATTAAGTACTTTATATGCATGTATGGAAATGTCACAATGAGCTCCACATGTCTGTGCCGAAGAGTGGGGGGAGACTGTAGCCAAGCATTAATGCCTCACACTTATAATCCTAGTTACTTAGGAAGCTGAAATTTGAGCATCATGGTTCAAAGCTAGTACCAACGGTAATGTTATTGAGACTCTTATCTCCAATTAACTACCTAAAAGTTGGAAGTAAGACTTGTGGCTCAAGAGGTAGAGTGCAAGCATTGAGCAACAACAAAAAACCCATGGATAGCACTCAGCCCAATCTGAGTTCAAGCCCCAGGTTTGACACACAGGTACACGTGCATATATGCATATATACATATACATATACATATATACACACACATACACAGACTCTGTGTAGGAGTAGGTTTATCTTAAATATCTGGTCCAATTTTTTTATTAGTTCCCAAATATAAATCTTGCCAAAAACAAAATCTTGTTTTAGCAAAATAGATTACATCACTGTTTTTTTATCCTATTCAAAACATTTATGAAACTATGATACATTTGGGTTGTTATACTTTTAGCCCATAATTATTTTAGACCATCTGTGTTTTCAGATGTCAGTTTTCTCACAAATGCACAAATTAAACAAAACATTAACTTGCAATATTTAGTAGAGTTCTAATTCCTATTGTGTTCTAGTAATTGTGTGTGTGTATATAAACTAAGCTTGTTAGTTTTAAATAGGAAGCACTTGGGAATGTGGCCTAGTGGTAGAGTGCTTGCCCTGGGTTCAATTCCTTGGTACCATGTACACAGAAAAAAGCGCAAAGTTGTGGATCAAGTGGTAGGGCACTAGCCTTGAGAAAGCCCAAGGATAGTGCTCAGTCCCTGAGTTCAGACCCTAGGACTGGGGCAAAAAAAAAAAAATGGTGGCAGGATTATAGGCCTATGTCTATAATCCTAGCTACTCAGGAGGCTGAGATTTAAGGTGAAGGAAGAGTCTATGAAACTCTCTTCTCCATAAACTACTCAAAAACCAGAAGTGGTGCTGTGGCTCAAATGATAGAGCACAAATCTCGAGCACAAAGATGCTCTGGGCAGTGCCAAGGCCTTGAGTTCAAACACTAGACTGGAAAAAAAAAATGCTGAGAATGTGCATTCGTGGTAGACTGCCTGACTAGCATGCATGAATCCTGGGGTTTGATTCCTCAATACCATGTAAACAGAAAAGGCTAGAAGGGGCTCTGTGGCTCAAGTGGTAAAGTGCTAGCCTTGAGTAAAAGAAGCTCAGGAACAGTGCCCAGGCCCTGAGTTCAAGACCCAGGACTGACAAAATAAAATAAAACAAACAAAATAAATAAATAAAACTGATAGGTCAGTGCTGGTAGTTGTTTGTAATCCGATCCAAGCAAAGAAGCCCATGAGACCCTTATCTCTAACCAGCAAAAAGCCTGAAAGTGGTGATGTGGCTGAAGGGAGGAAGAAACAAGTAAGAAGCCTTGAACAACCAAACAGATACATACATACATGATTTTGTAGTGATAACATCCATATACAATGGCAAAGAATCAGTTTACACAGTTTTATTTAAAACAGTGAATATCTTATATCATGCTGATAAAAATGTCCATGCTACATTGAAGAGACTTGTAAAAATAATGCCTTTCTTAGGTGTGGTGGCTTGTGCCTGTCATCCACCATAAGACACAAACACCAGAAGGGGTAACAGTCAAGGCTAGCCAGAGCAAAAATAACCAGCACAAAGAGATCCAGAGATGTGACCCTAATGGTATAGCACCTGTTTGTAAAAATGTCTGGTGCTAAGTTTAAACCTCAAGACTGCCAGGAAGGATGGAAGGAAGGAAGGTCTGTTTTCTACAGAAACTAAAAGACTATATTAAAAAATGTTTATCTTAGAAAAACTTTTTGCATGCTGGGAACATAACTGAGTAGTTGAATGCGTGCCTACCATGCATGAAGCCCTGGGCTTGATTACTCAGTACCACATACTCAGAAAAATCCTGAAGTGGTACTGTGGCTCAAGTGGCAGAGCACTAGCCTTGAGCCAAGGACAGAGGCTGGGAGTTTGGCCTACTGGTAGAGTACTTGCCTAGCATGCACTAAGACCCAGGATTGATTTCTAGGTACCACATACATAGAAAATGGCAGAAGTGGTGCTATGGTTCAAGTTGTAGAGCTCTACCCTTGAGAAAGCCCAGGGACAGAGGTCAGGCCCTCAGTTCAAATCAAAACAGGCAAAAAAAAAAAAAAAAAAGGTGTCCAAGGACAGTGTCCACACCCTGAGTTCAAACCCCAGAACTGGCAAAAAAAAAAAAAAAGGAAAGAAAAGAAAACAAAATCTTTTGTGTTCCAGTCCTGGGCTTGAACTCAGCTCTGTTTCTGACTTTCTGGTAGATAAGAGTCTCATGGAGGGGCCAGGAGTTTGGCCTAGTGGTAGAGTGCTTGCCTAGCATGCACGAAGACCCAGGTTCGATTCTTCAGTATCACATACATAGAAAAAAGCTGGAAGTGATGCTGAAGCTCAAGTGGTAGAGCTCTAGCCTTGAGAAAGTCCAAGGACAGTGCTTAGGCCCTGAGCTCAAGCCCAAGACTGGCAAAAAAAAAAAAAAAAAAATGAGTCTCATGGACTTTCCTGTCCAAGCTGGCTTCCAAACCACAATCTTTAGATACCAGCCTCCTAAACAGTTAAACATACAGGTAAGAATCACCAGTGAAAAAAAAAAATTACTGTTTTTCTGTACATCAAGATCACTGTTGTTGCCACTTTACATATAAATTAACAGACAAAATTACTTTCATTATGAAGCTAAATTGGTTTAGTTCCTTATATTTAATTAATCCTAATAGAAGTGGCTCAAGAAAACATCTTAATTTTTTTCTTGAAGTATTTTCCCTAGCAAAGCAGTCTGTCTAAAATAATGTTAACAGCTGCTTTCCTCTGGTTCAATAGGGAAAGAATGTAAGTTTTTATTTCTCTCCATATGTCTTCTGAAGAAAAAAATAAACCCTCATGTATCATATATCTCATTTCTATTTCTGTATCAAAGACAATAACTGAGTTAAGCCTTTCATAAAATTACCACTAAGGATTTTGTAAACAAAGTGACCCCCTCAATCCTTAAGGCAGTTCCTCCTTTAGACTTGCTTTTTCTTTTTTTCTTTTTATTGTTTTCTGGTCTTGGAGCTAAAGAGCTAAAGTCTCCTATACAACCCAGTCCAGTTTCAAACTCAGGATCATTCTACCTCAGCCTCCAGAGATCTGGAATTACAGGCATCAGCACACCTGGCTTCTCTTTCAGACTTCAATTATACATTTAACTAACTTCCCAGGTTTCCCTGCTTCAGGAAACAGAAAGAAAACTATGCCCTAACTCTACTTGTCTAGGTCATGAATTGTCAATCTTCAGTTTTCACTGCAAAACTTGAATCAGTTACCTAAATGTACATTATCGGTTCAAGCTCAGTGCTCCCTTTATGTTTTACTAGAAAGAAAAGTTACAGGGCCGGGAGTTTGGCACAAATTAATTCGGATCAGTAGTAATGACATGTTAACAATGATTGGCTAAACTGAGTTAGTTAACTATGCTCTCCACTGTAGAGAAAACCACATTCTACCAAGAGTTAAGACAGCATAATCTCTTCCACTTCAGAAAAGTTAACGAAAGTAATAAATGAGTTTGAGACCAGCAGAAGAAAAAAAAACTGAGTATGAGCACATTGATAAATCTAGACTTTGAACATTTACTTAAAATCACAGTGAAGTATATTATAATATTTAGATGTTATTTAGGCAGTCTTTTAATGAAGTTATTAGAAATAATTTCACTTAAGATTATTTTTGCTTCTCCTTTTTAACTATTTGTTTATTATTTATTTATTTATTAGCTCCTCTCCCACAGGCACATCTAGAAACTTCTACATGCAAACTATAGGTCCAAGCTGGGCCACAGGTGCTGAGACAGTGACCTGATGTCCCTGTGTGTCTCTTTCCCCTCTCACAAACATTCCAAGGGAACTGCAGTTTGGCAGAAGCCATGTTGGAAAACAGTGCTTAGGTCCTGAGTTCAAGTGATAGAAATGGCACGCGACTGCACACACATGGAGTGCCTGTGGACACGGACAGACGGACACACACACACACACACTTAAGTATCACATTAATGAACACTTTAAGACCCTGGGTCCTTCCTTACCCACACTGCCATGTAATTCTCAATTTAATAAAGAATATATACTAGATATGGTTAGGGTTTTTTTTTTTTTTTTTCCAGTCCTGGGGACTGAACTCTGGCCCTAAGCAAATATCCTTGGGCTTTTTAAAGGCTAGTGCTCTATCACTTGAGCCACAGCACCACTTCCTGCTGTTTCTATGTATGTGGTACCAAGGAATAGAACCAATAGAACCCAGGTCTTCGTACATGCTAAGCAAGCACTCAACCACTACGCAAAATACCCAGAATGTTTCTCCTTTTTTTTTTAGAATAAAGTATTTTTATAGAAATATAATTACAAATTAAAATATTATTGTGCTCGCACACTTGTGGAAAAGTGCAGACCCCATGTTAGCTTTGGAAAAGGGGGAAAACTGTCTTGAAAAATAAGGCATATACTACCCCCGACACACACACACAAATAAGACTACTACATCTAAGTTATAAATGAACTGCAATCCCAAGCATTTGTATAAAGGTCATATATTTACTTGTGATAAAACTCAACATTAAACATGTTTAACATTTCATGTGATAAAGGTAGATCCCTGGGTCTACAGGTGGACCCTTGGGTTTCAAGCATATTACTAATCTACTGTACCACTGAACACCTTTCCCAGATCCCCAGTTTCAACTTTCAAGCGTACAACTCCATACAATTAAGTACTTCAATGTGTGTGTGTGTCCAACCATCTGAAATAGAAACCCAGAAATTTTCACATTAAGTGAGCTACAACCTTAACCCAGTACAATTTTTCCCAACATCACTTATCTTCCCACACTGAAATTCTGCACCCATAAGACAGTTACATCTCCTATTCAACAGCTTGAAAAAGTATAGTAAGAATAATCTGAATAAATCATTTTTCAGAAAGCCTCCACTCCCCCCATAACCAATCATTTTTCCAGAAACTAGCATACATATAGTAATTAGAATACACTTTTTTTCTTTTAAAGCTTCCAGTCATTTCCAGAACGTGTGTTTTTTCAGTGGCCAGCACTCACCTTCTTGGAAGCCTCGGGATGCAGGAGTTGCCGGACATGAAGCTGTCCATCAGTACAGAGGCAGAAGGAAGTTCCTACCCCAATATTCAGTTCATTGCTCACTGACTGGTTAAACTGAAAGGAGAAGACATACAAGGGGAAGGATACAACGGAGATACAATTTTTAAACTCGTCAACCTTTTTCACATCTGGTCAAGACCTGGGACAATCATTCCACAGCCGCTCCAGTGGGACACCACAAAGAACACTCTCCCATAAACTGGCCAACAGGTTGCTTTCACATTACATCATCATTTCCTGATGTTACTTTTTTTTTTTCCTTTAACGCTTGGAACGTGCCAGGTTCTAGGCATCAATTTAAAATCAAAACGCCGGTCACTTTTCTTAGAATATGTAATTCGGAATTCGTGTGCCGGGCCGGGGCCGGGGCCGAGGCCGCGGGCGCGCGCGAAGCCACAGGTGCGGAGCGCCCCGCCCTGCCCGGCTGCCGGAGACCGCCCGCGCCCCCCACCCCGCCCGCTCCCGGCCACCGCCGGCGCCCCCACCCCCTCCCGGGGCGGGGGAGCCGGTTTTTAGGTCACTTCGTTCCCGCTGCGGGGCTTCCCACAGTCCCACGGTGACCCAGCGAGCCGCCCGTCAAGTTCGGGCTTGCAAACCCGCCCCGGGATTGGATCCGGGCCACGGAAGAATGTCGGAACCGAGCCCTTCTTTGGGGAGCTCAGAAGACTGAAGAGCAGGCGGGCTCTTTCTCGGTCCCAGCGCGGAGCGGGGGCGGCTGTGCCCCGGCGTGCGCCACGGGGTCGGGATCTGGAGACGGGCTTACCCGGACTCAGACTCCGCTCAGCCCGCACACGGCTCGTGAGACGCGGCGGGCCCTCTTCTGCCCCCCAAGAACCACTCGGGACGCAACGCGACAACGAACAAAACTTGGACCCCAAATCTGGGGAAGAGGGGCCCTCCCAAAGGGGCTCCTCGGGGGCCCGCAGGGGTGGCTCGCCCACGCGGCTGGAGCCCTGCCACCGAGGCCCGGGGGGGTGGAGCGGGCGTGGAGCTCGTGGCGGGGTCGCGCCCCTTGGGGGCCTCGCGGCGCTCGGGACCGGGGTGGCTCGGGGCTGTCACCTGTCGGAGGGCTTGGTCCAGCTGCGGCGCGGAGGACAGGTTTTCGGCGTCGATTTTCGTTTCTTCTTTACAATCCTCCGTCAGCTCCAACTGATCCGGTCTAACTAGTACTTCGTGTAACTGTCCCACCTCCGGGGGGAGAGAAGAGGGGTCAGCTTTCCCCGCCGTCCATTCGGAAATGCCTTCCCCACCTCCCTGGCTCGCCTGCGCCCCTCCAGGGGGTCCGGCTGCAGAATCACAGCTCGTGAAGACGCCGGCAGCTCCAGTGGCCGGGGACCCGGCGCCCTCCAGGCCGCCCACCCCCGCCCGGCAGCCGGGGCCCCCGGGTCTCGGGAACCCACCCTGGCTCGGCCCGGGCGTCCCGGGACACGCTGCGGGTCCGGCTCGGCAGCGCCGGGTCTCTACACCTGGGCCAGATTTCGGGAGACTGAAATGACTCCACGGCGGCCGGAGAACAAGTCCGGCTTTCCTCCGACGTCGGTAGGCCTCGGGTCCCACCGCACAAGTGGGCCAGCGAGGATTTTTTTAATCTCCCTCCCCTTTAAACGTATCCGATCTCTACAACAAACTTCTCGCCCCGATCCCAGTCGGTGAACAAAAACGTGGGGAAGTTACCTTCTTGTTGGCCAGATCCACGACTTTCCATAACAACAGGATCAGCTCCTTCTCATCCGAACCCAACTTGGCTCCGGTGGCCCCCGCAGTGACCCCAAAAAGCACCACCAAGTAATCCGGAGACGCCGTCATGACGAAAGGTGGGGAAGGGGGAGAAGGGGAGGTCGGGAGGAGGTGAGGAGGGTTGGAAGTGAGAACTAGAAAACCTGTGCTTCAAAAAAAAAAAAATCCTCTCCTAAGAGAAAAAGAAAGAGCGGCCGCCCCCCTCCTCGCTGCCGCCGGTGCGAAAGGCGGTAACCAGCCACCCGAGCCCACACCTGGCCGGGCCCGGGCTCCACGCCCAGGGCAGGAAGGGGGTGGGGAGCGGGGCGCAGCAGGCCTGGCCTTTTTGTATTCAATTGCCCGTGCGTCTCGCCGAAGCCTGGAGCTGGGCTGCACCCCCGGGAGGCGCGCAATGGCTGAAAGCTTTTCTGTTTTGGGATGTGGCTCTACCTGCCCGCCCCTTCCCCTCCCCCACGTGGTGCAGGTAAGAGACACCTGGCGGCGCCGGCCCATTGGCTCCTTCAAACCACGACGTGGCAGCGGGGGTAGGGTGGGGTTGGGGGGGGAGGGCGCCTGGGGAAGGGGAGGAGGAGGCGGGAGACAATGGCTGGATGAATGGAGGAGGCCCGGGAGAGAGAGTGGGGAGGAAGAGGAGGACGGAGGGGCGGGGAAGTGGCTGCCGCACAGCGGGTGGGTCGGGCCAGACTGAGAGAGGGTGAGGGGGGTCGCTGCTAGAGGTTACCCGGGGTTGAGTGTTGGGGAGCGGGGGTGGGGGGCGTGGAGAACGACGCCCGGGGTTCTGAAGGGTCAAGCGAAAAGGCCAGGCGGTGGGAAGCGAAAGGAGGCCAGAGGTGAGGCCCGAGCCCAGGGTGCGGCGCCGGAGAGGGCGAGCCGCGGTGGGAGGGACCGGCCAACGGCAGCGGGAAGGTGGCGGGGACAACTGCCGAACCCCGGAAAAGCCGCTCCTCAGCCTAACACACCTTGGAGTGCAAACAGCAGGAGCAGTCCAGCCGGCCCTCCCCTAGATCGGAGCTAGGCGCACGCCGCCCCCCACGCACGCGACGCGCCCCGCCGCAGAGAGGGGGCGGGGAGGAGTCTCACCTGGGGCGCCGCGCCGCGGGACGCCGGGGGCTGCACGCCGGGCCACCTGGTCCCGCCCGGCACGCACTGACTCAGCGCGCCCCGCCGCTGGGGGACCCCGGAGAGGACCTTCAGTCTCCAGGCGCCCCGCTCCCTCCTCTCGCCGGTCCTTTAATTGCTACCTGTTTGGTTTCCCCCGGCAGAGCCCTCCTCCCGGCCCGGGGCCCTCTCACGTCGATTTTGTCTTGGGCCTGACTTGAAATTGCTTCTGCCTTCGGCTGCCTGGGAAAGGTTGGCCTAAATCTGACCAAACGAAATTTTTTTCCTTCTCTTCCCGACGGGTTCCGCGGGCCCTCCATGCATGCCTTTGGGGGATTGTAATTTGGACTCTGTGACTTTCCCGGGTCCCCGCTACACTTGCTTCTCTAGCTCCGGCTTGGCATGGGCCGGGGCGTCCGCCATCACCGCCCCCCTGCCCCAGCCAAGCCACCTGATGGGGCCGCCAAGAGGCAGTTCTCGCGGACAGATTGGAGAGAAAAGCGCCCGAGGTGGAGTTTCCTCGAGTTGTCTATGTCTCATGTGGTCTATTCTTGGGAAGGAGTGCGTGTGTGCGGCGTCACAGAGTGGACTCCAGGGGTCCCGGCCTTCGCATTCAGGCTGTGAAATTCGCAGGAACCCCCTCTCCGGCTCACATCCGGAACGGTCAGGGGTGCTCCGGGGCAGCGGGGGCTTCCCCAGGCCTGGGGCGGGCAGCCGAGGCCGGCGCCACCCGTTTCCTGGTAGGACCAGACCCGCGAGGAGGCGGGGCGGCCTGGCTGCAGGTGGCAGCTGCCCGCGCCCCGCTCCCGGGCCGGGCTCCCACGCTCGCCACGCGGCCCGGGCCCGCCGGGTACCGCGGGCGTCCGCGGCCTGAGTTCTAGGGTCGAGCGTTCGTTTCCCTCCGTGGGTCTTCAGGGTGCGCCGTCACGAATCGCCCCGGGCTTGGCTCTCGGTGGCAGCCTGGCCCCGCCCTTGCCTTGGTATCACAGAGCCAACCTTGCCAGCCCTTGGCGTCGCGGGGGCAGGAACTGGGCGCGGAACCAGGCCGCGAGGGACCTGGAAAAACCACCCAGATTGCCTTGCAGTGGGCGAGGCTGCCTGGAGGAGCCGGTTCCCCCAAGCACCTCCCCGCCGGGTGTCCTCGGTGCCCATGGCTCTCAGGAGCCCTGCTCTCCCGATGGAGGCGCCGCCTCGAAGGGGTGCGGGGCCGGGTGCGTGGCTCTGGCCGGGTACACACGATCTTCCCTGGCAACTGGAAGGCCGGTAGCCAGGCTGGCTATTGTTGCTGAAAATGTGATGACAGCAGCTATGGAAGTGTGGCTCGGCTTTGGTGTTCGGATCCGGTTATGCAGCGCTTTTTAATCAACCACAGACTTGTCGAATCCACGCGTTTATAAGGAGATTCCGCAGCCGCGTTATCCAAATTAGAATCTGGAGCCTCACAGCTGCCCTTCTTTGTAGCCTTTCCCTTCCCCCGTTTAAGGAAATTGGATCCCTGTTGTCTGATTTTATTTACTTTGTCCAACTGGGTTTACCAGAACAGGAATATTGTTGCTGTTCTAGAATGAATTTTCTTGGATTGGAACAGAGCCTGGCATCTAAGTTGCACTCAACAAATATTTGGTGAATGATTGAAGTACAGCCACCCATTTTTTAAACTCTTTTGTCTTCCAAGCCCAAGTCATAATTCAACACTGTAAAAATGAGATTCTCAAAATAGGAGTCCATAGGTAATTTAAATCTCAAATGGTTCTAAAGAGAAGGTGATGATTCTTCACACATTTTGTTTTATTACATTAAAAATGTTAATGTTTTATTCCTTTCACCAACGTCCATTCTGGTGGCTGGGTGGAGATAGAAGAACTAGACTTTCCAAATCTTCAGATCATGCCTGAAAATCCTGCCAAGAGCATCAGAAACACAACTTGAGAAACAAGGTACAAAATAACCAACTTGTTACCAAATTGCAGCCCTGCCAGTGAAAAAGAAAAACATTTGGAAAAGAAAATGTGACTTTAGGCCGGGAGTTTGACCTAGTGGTAGAGTGCTTGCCTAGCATGCATGAAGACCTGGGTTCGATTCCTCGGTACCACATACATAGCAAAAAGCCAGAAGTGGTGCTGAGGCTCAAGTGGTAGAGTGCTAGCCTTGAGAAAGTCCAAGGACAGTGCTCAAGCCTGAGCCCAAGCCCAAGACTGGCAAAAAAAAAAAAAGAAAATGTGACTTTACTCATTCATACTTGAAGTGTGTGAAAGTGGATGGATGGGAGGAATGGGCGAGAATGAGGATATTGACTGGGATGTGTTACACTCATAAACTGACACATCAACTTGACAAGCTTTTTTCAAGTACTTAAAGATACTTTTTAAGATAAAATAGGAAGTGGTACTGTGGCTCAAACTAATAGAGCACTAGCCTTGAGTGAAAAAGCTCAAGGACAGTGTCCAGGCCCTGAATTCAAGCCCCACAACTGCCCCCCCCAAAATAAAATAAAGAAAATAAATAACATGTACTCTTCAATAGATTAAAATCTAACATGTACTCTTCAATAGATTAAAATCTTACAAGACAATGTCTGAAGATTGGATTAAAAGAGTTTAAGAAAAAATTATCCTAGACCTGGAAAAAGGGGTGGGTTTTTTTGGTTATTTATAACATTAGTGGGACAATAGAAAGAATTTGAGACATATACATTATCAGTGATGTATCAGTGATATATCATCATAGTGAGGCAGAATATTCTTGTTTTAAGAAAGTAACCTAGAAATCAGAGAAAGGCTGGATAAGTGGGACTGCATTAAACTGCAGAGCTTTTGTATGGCAAAGGACATAGCTAGTAAATTAATTAGGAAGCCTACAGAATGGGAGAAGATCTTCAAGCATACAACGGACAAAGGCCTCATATCTAAAATTTATCAACAGCTCAAAAAATTGGATCACTCCAAAACTCATCTCCAAAGTAACAACCATCCCATTAAAAGATGGGCCAAAGACTTAAAGAGAGTCTTCTCTGAAGAAGAAACAAAAACGGCCTATAGACACATAAAGAAATGCTCAACATCTCTGGTCAAAAGAAATGCAAATCAAAACAACTCTATTCCTCTTCACTCCAGTTAGAATGGTCAGGATCAAGAAAACTAATAAGAGATGCTGGAGGGGATGTGGCCAGGAGGGATCACTACTACTCTGTTGGTGGGAGTGCAAACTTGTTCCTCAAAAGACTAAACATAGAACTCCCTTATGACCCTGCAATTCTACTACTAGGCATTTACCCAGTTGTCCAGAAACAAGGACATACTAAATCCACTAGTACAATGATCATTGCAGCACTATTTACCATGGCAAAGATATGGAACCAACCCAGATGTCCCTCAGTTGATGAGTGGATCAACAAGATGTGGTATTTGTACACAATGGAATTTCTATGCGGCTGTCAGAAAGAATGACATTGCCCCATCTGTTAGGAAATGGAAAGACTTAGAAAAAAATCATATTAAGTGAAGTAAGCCAGGCTCAAAGGAACATAGGTTCGATGTTTTCCCTCATTTATCATAATCAGTAGAAACCTTGGGCTCTCCTAGCAGAGATTTGCAATAGAGAAAAACCTAGATACATAAGGCCATATAGTATGACACTAAATGAAAGGACCTCTAAGATATAGAAACAAAAGCCTTATAATGAGTGATTGTTGTCCTTAATGTACTGTTATCTCTCGTCTCTTTTGCTGTCCCTTGGTTATCTCATATTGTTACAGTATCTCACTTTGTTATCTGATATATAGGATATATTTGTATTTGGTTATTTGAAATTGGATAGGGAAGGGGGGGAAACAAGATGAGGGGTGGGGGTGGGGGGAGAGGGAAATGGGGACCAAGACATGAGAAAGGGTATCAATGTATGTGAAGTAATGCACCTTCTATCTGGCAAATAGAATGTAACCCTTCTATTAATTACAATAAAAAATATGAAAAAAAAAAAAAAGTAACCTAGGTTGGGAGTTTGGCCTAGCTATAAAGTACTTGCATACCATGCACGAGGACCCAGGTTTGATTCCTTGGCATCACATACATAGAAAAAGCTGAAAGTGGTGCTGTGGCTCAAGTGGTAAAGCTCTAGACTTGAGAAAGCCCAAGGACAGTGCTCAGGCCCTGAGTTCAAGTCCCAGGACTGGACTGGAAAGAGAGAAGGAAAGAAAAAAGAAAGCCTAGAGCAAAACACTGGTAGATTTTGTTGTGAGGACTACAGAAGTATGTAATCCTAACTAGTCAGGCTGGAACCTGAGAAGCAAAGAGAAAAGTAAGAGACAAAATGCAGGCCCTAGGTTCAAACACCAATCCCATAATGGGAGGAAAAAGCCTAGAAATATAAAGAGGAGTCACACTGGTGCTGAGGCTCAAGTGGTAGAGCTCTAGCCTTGAGGAAGTCCAAGGACAGTGCTCAGGCCCTGAGCTCAAGCCCAGGACTGGAAAAAAAAGAAGAAAAGAAAAAAAAAAAGAGCCACACTTACAAATTATGCTTTACCCTTAAAAAATTCAGACAAGGGGCCAACAGTTTGGCCTAGTGCTTGCTGAACATGCACGAAGACCTGAGTTCAATTCCTCGGTACCACACACATAAAAAAAAAAAAAAGCCAGAAGTGGTGCTGTGGCTCAAGTGGTAGAGCTCTAGCCTTGAGGAAAGTTCAAGGCCAGTATTCAGGCCCTGAGTTCAATCCCTAGGACTGGCAAAAAATATTTTGTCTGAAAAATATATTTTTCAGACAAAATATTTTTTATAGACAGTGACGGAGTGGTAAAATGGAATGTAGGTGATTATACTATTTATAACTTCTATAACACAATAATTGCTTCAAATTTAAAAGTTAAGCATTTTAGTACCATTCTTATGGTGCTTAGCAAGGATCTGGGTTACAACTCTTTCTGTGCTAACTTATAAACTGAATACATTTTTGTCTTTAGTGAATGAAAGGTGAAAAGATGAGCATTTTTCTGTGTAATCTTTCATGTGCTTTAAACATGTTGTCAACCCTTCCTAAACTATAAATAGTTGCCAGCTTGAAGGTTTCATTATGATTCTTGCTTTTCTGCTCTTTACCTTCATTAGCCTTTTCCTTGTCACTTATTAGAGAGCAGCTCTGATACTAGACAGAATACAATGTGTTTGCTGGGGCTAACCATTACCTTTCACACAGTGCTACCTGTGTGTCATATTCTTTTATTGCGATGAATTACCTTGATGTTGTTGTTACCATTACAGTATCAATACTGCATTTGCTCACTCCAGTTTGCAGTTTGTTTTGCGAACTTGTATCAAAAAAAAAATTTTTTTTGGTCTTTTCTTTTTTTGGTACTGGGAATTGAACCCAGGATATTGTACTTATTAGGCAAGCAGTTTGCCACTGACCTATATCCCAGCCCTGTATCATTCTTTTTTTTTTTTTAGCCCTGTATCATTCTTAGAAACTTATTCTCTCACAGCAGTAAGAAAAAAGATCCCTCAAATTTAAGTTAGAAGTATTAAATATTCTCAAATTATTCAGTGATGATAGCTGCCCATATTTCTGGAAAACTGATTCTGTGCTTGAATTCTTGGCATTTGGGAGGTAGAGGCAGAGGGATCTTGAATTCAAGGCCATGGTGGACTGCAAAGCAAGACCCTGATTCAAAGCAAAACAGAACAATTGAATTTTACTTCTTAAAAAAAAAATGGGGGATGGGAATGTGGCTTAGTGGTAGAGCCTAGCATGCATGAAGCCCTGGGTTCAATTTCTCAGTACCACATAAACAGAACAAAACAGAAGTAACACTGTGGCTTAAGTGGTAGAGTGCTAGCCTTGAGCAAAATAACCCCAGGGACAGCATCCAGACTGGCAAAAGGAAAAATTATAGGTTTAGTAATTGGCCCTGCCATTGGCTATAGAATATTCCTTAACTTCAGCAGTTAATATGTGATGATGCAGTTTATACATTTTAAGGGGAGAGGGATTATGTAAAGTGTCTTCCTAAAAGAAAATGAACAGGGGAAATAAAAGGTTACTAGAAAGGAGGGCTGCCTTGAGCTCAGGATGTAGCTCAGGGGTGCAGTGCTTACCTAGTATGTGAAGCCCTGTACTCCAGGAGAGGAGGGGTATCTTAAAACCACGAAAGCCATTGACTCTGCTTTTAGCTGAGACTAAAGACACCATCCAGGTGTTTAGACAAAACTTTCCTATCTGCACTGTCATGAAAATATATAGAATAATACAGTTGGGAAATGTGCCAGGAATCTGGACGTGGTGATTTACAAGATCCACTTGATCCCTGGTGATAACAAAATGGAGTCCATTTATCTGGCCATCTAAAGGGAGGAGATTCCACCTAGGACATTTCTCCTTACTCTGGCCATATGGTATGAATGGACAGCTGTCCTCCTTCCATAATTCTCAGGAGCTTAGGGCTGCCTCTTTGAAAATCCACAGAGCAAAGAGCATGCCAGGTAACTTCTGTTTAACTTTTGTTAAGTCTAGATGAGATTGACAACAGCAAGTATTTGAAGACTTTGAGAAGAAAAGGAAGTGTTGTTTTCATTCCCTAGAGAATGCCTACCTATCTGTTCCATTTTTGCACAGTTACTCTGGCAAAATATAATAAAAAGACCAATAAATATTTGTCATCCTGCTTTGTGTCCTTGTGGAGTATATAAAATGCTGTTAAGATGCAACAATATATTTGGCAGAAATTTCCTGCCATTGGAAGACAAGGACAAGATGGGCCTACATCCTTAACACAAAAAGGATCGTAGAGAGGTTCAGGAAGAAGAGGTGTTCCCAGTTCCAAGGTTCTGAAATGCCCCATTAATACCTGTGCATGAGTATTTTATTTTTATTTATTATTATTATGTCTTTTTTTTTTTTTTTGCCATTCCTGGGCTTGAGCTCAGGGCCTGAGCACTGTCCTTGGACTTTCTCAAAGCCACAGCTCTACCACTTGAGCCTCAGCATCACTTCTGGCTTTTTATTTTTTTCTATGTATGTGGTACCGAAGAATCGCACCTGGGGCTTTGTGCATGCTAGGCAAGCACTCTAATACTACGCCAAACTCCCAGCCTGCATGAGTATTTATATCTATCAAATATATTAACAGTAGTTTTGAAACAAAGGTAATGTCACATGTTTACAAACCTATCATTTGGAAGGCAAAAGCAGGAGATGGACAAATTCAAGACCTGCCTGGATTACATACTGAGACCTTGTTTACAAATGGTGTTGTCAAAATAACATGTATGATATTACTAGAATAAGGACTTCTATCTAGCGTCTGACTCTCCTGAAATCAGGCTTTGGCTACTATACTGCATGGAATAGGTATCTTAGGAACTTTTGAAAACCCTGTTAAACTGTGCATCAGTGTCTCACTCCTGTAATCCCAGCTACTCAGGAGGCTGAAATCTGAGGATCACAATTCAAAGCTAGCCCAGATAAGAAAGACTGTGAGACTCTTATCTCCAATTAACCACCTTAAAAAAAAAAATTGGGACCAGAAGTTTGGCCTAGTGGAAGAATGCTTGTCTAGCATGTACAAAGGCTGGGTGGGGTTCAATTCTTAGTATCACATACATAGAAAAAGCCAGAAGTGGGAAGTGGCTGTGGTTTAAGGGATAGGGCAATAGCCTTGGGCTGAAGAACTCAGGAAAAGTGCCCAGGCCCCAGAGTTCAAGCCCCACAACCAACAAAAAATAAATAAGGAAGAAAAAAAGCCAGAAGTGATACTGTGGCTCAAGTAGTAGAGTCATAGCCTTGAGAACACCCAAGGACAGTGCTCATTTCCTGCGTTCAAGCCCCAGGACTGGGTGGGAAAAATGGAAATTAAACTATGGCTCAAAGTGGTGGAGTACTAGCCTTGAGCAAAGAAGGTCAGGGACAACACCCAGGCCCTGACTTCAAGCTACAGGATCACAAAGGTAAATAAGAAGAAAGCCTGGCACAGATGGCTCATGCCTGTAATCCTACTCACAAGACGGAGATCTAAGAATCGTGTTTTGAAGCCAGCCCAGGCAGAAAAGTACATGGAGACTTTTATCTCTAGCTAATCAGCAAAAAGTGAGAACTGAAAATATGTCTCAATTGGTAGAATGCCAACCTTGAGGTAGCTAAAGGCCTTCAGTTCAAGCCCTGGTACTGACACAAAAATAAATATCCTGTTATTAAACAAAAATGAGTCATGATGCTACTAAATAAAATATTTCCCACGAGGCGCAGTGGCTCACGTCTGTAATCCTAGCTACTCAGAAGGCTAAGATCTGAGGATCAGGGTTCAAAGCCAGTCCAGGAACGAATGAACCTGAGACTCTTCTCTCCAATTAACCTCTAGAAAATGGGAAGTGGGACTCAGCTCAAGGGTAGAGTGGTAGCCTTGAGCTGAAGAGCTCAGGGACAGTGCCCAGGCCAAGTTCAAGACCCATGACCCACAAAAAAAAAAGTAATCTCACTTAAAATTATTACTGACTGCGCCAGGAGTTTGGCCTAGTGGTAGAGTGCTTGCCTAGCATGCACGAAGACCTGGGTTTGATTTCTCGGTGCCACATACGTAGCAAAAAGCCGGAAGTGGTGCTGAGGCTCAAGTGGTAGATACTGTATCCCAGCTCCCTTGTTTCACAAGAGGCTGAAGGAGTTGGTTGGCTTGCCCAACCAACATAACACAGCTATTCAGTGACAGGACTGTTCTCATTGCAGGTCTCCTGGCTCCCAATCCAGTGCTCTTTCTCTGTTGTGTCCCTGGCTATCCAGATACTGTGATGCTTCTAAGAATATGCTAAGTTTTCAAGATGGACCTTTGAGATACCTTGTGTAACTAATTTTGCTTAAAATTAGTTCTCTTGTTAAATTTCTTTTTTTTTTTTTTTTTTTTTTTGGCCAGTCCTGGGCTTGAGCTCAGGGACTGAGCTCTGTCGTTGGACTTTCTCAAGGCTAGAGCTCTACCACTTGAGCCTCAACACCACTTCCAGCTTTTTTCTATGTATGCGGTGCTGAAGAATCGAACCCGGGTCTTCGTGCATGCTAGGCAGGCACTCTACCACTAGGCCAAACTCCCGGCCCATCTTGTTAAATTTCTTTAACTCTATTTTCTTTCCTTCTTATCAGTGGTGGGAACTAAACCGAGGACCTTATACTTTTTGTGATTAACTGGAAAAAAAGAATATCAGGGACTTTTCCTGCCTGCGATAGCTTTGAATTGTGATCCTTAGATCTTTATCTCAGCATCTTAAATAGCTAGGATTACAGGCAGCAGTCACCTATATCCAGCTGAAAAATTAATCTTGTAAGAAAAATCCTGTAATGGCCAATTGCTAGTGGCTCACATTTGTAAGCCTAGCTACTCAGGAGGCTGAGATCTGAGGATTGTGACTCCTAGCTGTCCTGGGCAAGAAAGTCCTAGAGACGCTATCAAAAAAACAGAAGTTGAGCCGTAGCTCTAAGTGGTAGAGCACTAGCCTTGAGCAAAAATACTCAGGGACAGTACCTAGACACTGAATTCAAGCCCCATCACACACATACACACACACACACACACACACACACACACACACACACACACACACACCTGGAGTTTATCTTCATGACTTAGAATTAGGTAATCCTTTCTTAATTGTGACTCTGAAGCACTAATGACAGATGACAAATATACACAAACTGCACCTAGTCAAAGCTGAAAAAAAAATTCTTTATGCATACCTGCAATCTTAGCACTCAGAAGAATCTAATTTGAGGCTATCCTGGACTAGAGAGCAAGATCTTGTCTCATAACAAGATAAATTGGTAAGGTGGCTCATGTCTGTAATCTGTTATTGAAGGATTGAGATTTAGAGGATTGTGGTTTCAGGTCAACCTGGGTAGAAAATGTTGCTAGATTCCATCTCCAATATAACAAAATACCAAACAGAAGGCATAGCACAAGTAATATAGCAACAGTTGAACACCCAGTACTGAAAAGAAAAGCACACACACACAAAAAAAATCCCTCTACATACAAATAGGACAGTGAGCACATGAAAAATGGTCCACATATTATCATGAGCATACAACTCAGAGCCAGAAAGAAATATCATTTATCCATATTAACCTGGCTAAAACTAATGGGCAGACAAGGATAAGTGTTGGTGAGAAATAGAGAAAATGGAATTATCTTTTTTTATTAAAGACTTTATTAACATTGATTTTTACATCATATTCCAAATGATTTATTTAACAAACAAGTATTCAAGAAGGGAATCTCTATATACAATCACTGGCACTTAGATTTTAGAACATAGTCAAAATTAGGCTGAGGGTTTGTATGTCATAGATACATATTAATCTATGTAATAAAACATTATGTCTGGGGCCAGGAGTTTGGCCTAGTGGTAGAGTGCTTGCCTAGCATGCATGAAAACCCGGTTTGGATTCCTTGGTGCCACATACATAGAAAAAAAGCTGTAAGCGGTTCTGAGACTCAAGTGGTAGAGCTCTAGCCTTGAGAAAGTCCAAGGACAGTGCTCAGGCCCTGAGCTCAAGCCCAGGACTGGCAAAAAAAAAAAAAAACCTTATGTCTATAGAGTCATAAGTTTTTATGTCTATATAGTTGTGTTTATATTTCCAGTACCATGTCCACAGCAATGGGTATGCAACTAATAGCCACATATTAAGGACACCATGTGCCTTTTGTTCCTATGGTCTTGACTTGTCTCACTCAACATTATTCACTCTAGATTCATCCACTTCCCTGCAAATGCCATTGTTTTATCTTGTCTGTTGGCTATGTAGAATTCCATTGTATGTATGTATACATATATATATATATATATATGTATGTATGTATACCACATGAGAAAATGGAATTCTCATACATTGTTGGAAGGATTGGAAAATGATAGAGCTACCTTGGAAAATAGTCTTAACTATTCTTGAAAAACTTAAACACAAATAGGTGCCAGTGGCTCACACTTGTAGTCCTTGTTATTTTGGAGGCTGAGATCTAAGGATCACCATTTGAAGTGAACTCAAGCAGGAAAGCTCATGACACTTTTATTCCCAATCACCAAAAAGCCAGAAGTGGAGCTGAGGATAGAGTAAGAGATAGAGCAGTAGCCTTGAGCTGAAAAAGGTCAAGGATAATGCCTAGACCCTGAGTTCAAGCCCAGAATATACGCATACACACACACACACACACACACACACACACACACACACGAATGAAAAAAAGAAAGGGAGGCAAAATTGATACATTTATTTCTTTAGTCATTTATTGTCAGTCCTGGGGCTTGCACTCAGGGCCTGGGCACTGTCCTTGAACACTTTTTGTTAAAGGCTAGTGCTCTATCACTTCAGCTACAGCACCACTTCTGGCCTTTTCTGTGTATGTGGTACTGAGAAATCAGACCCAGGGAGGGCTCTGTGTATGCTAGGCAATCACTCTACCACTAGGCCATGCTCCCCACCCAAAATTGATACATTTTATAACCTGCATTAACTTTGAAAACTTCCTAAGTGAAAGAAGCCCATCACAAAGGATGTCTAAAAATAATAAGAATAAAATAATGAATTTTATGGTATGTGGAGCACATATCATTAAAACCAATGTTTTTTTTTAAAAGAGAATCTAGAGTACTTATCATATAGCAATAAAATTATTCATTTCTTCTGTATACTCTGTATGTTTTCAAGACACACAGTAAATACTTGACAGGTCTGAGGGTGTGACTCAGTAGTATAGCATTTGTCTAACTTGTATGTGATCCCAAGTTCACTCTCTAGTTTGCAAGCAACAACAAAAATAACTCGATGACCCAGTAATTAGTTCACTGACTGATCTAATCTTGGAAACAAGTTTAAGACATTGAGAAACAATTAGGAAGAAAGACTCTTTTGTCCTTCAGAGGCTACACAAGGCTGTGAGAAGTACCACCAGGTTTGAGAAGCTGGAAGTTTCCCTTTAAGGAAGCAAATGCCTGAATGGAAGTAGAGCCTATTTTGTCAATATTTAATTGCCTTTAACTACAGTGTTAATTGACAGTGTTTGACTAAAACTGTTTCAGACAAAATATTGACTGTGGCTTTCTCGTCTACATATTTTCCTACTTCCCTACTTTACTCAAAAGCCCCAAGTAAGGTTGCTCCAAAATGAACAAGAGAGGGAAGTTACACAGTTCCATGTTTATTTGTTTGGCAGTTCTAGGGCTTGAACTCAGGACCCAAGGACTGTCCTTGGGTTTTCTCAAGGCTGGAGCTCTACCACTTGAGCCACAGCACCACTTCTGGCTTTTTCTATGATTGTGGTACCGAGGAATCAAATCTGGGTCTTCGTGTATACTAGACAAGCACTTTACCACTAGGCCAAACTTCCAGCCCTACATTTCCATGTTTGATGGCCAGAGCTAGCTCTGCCTAATCTGGGCATCAAGACTGAAAAGGCTAGGATGAGACTAAGGACATGGCTCAATGGCAGAGCTCTTAATAATCATTGAACCCTGCAATTGACATGCATTCAATACAACTAACATAAGTGAGATTCAAAGACCAGGATGAGGACTCAGAGTGTGGATCTGTAGTAGAACACAGGTATGGCACAGGTATGAGTTCCAGCCCCCCCCCACCCCAACATACACACCTACACCCCCCCAGTGGTCACCTTGCCCCATTCTCACACTTCCTTTACACACTTTCCCGCAATTCTAAAACCAGAAATCTCCTGTTTGTACCTGCCTGCCCAGAGTTGATTCTACCTTCACTTAATTCAACATTTACATTTTGGCAGGGCCTAAAAGGATTGGGCCTCCCACTAGATATGGCTATACATAAGTCAACTATATTATCAGTAGGACCTCATAATATCTAATGTTAAGTTGAAGCATTTCTATTTGATTTAGCACCAATGTTTGAGAAAGAGTTTAAAAATCTCTGGCTGGATATGGTGGTATACTTCTGTAATTCCTACTACTTAGAGATGGATCCTGAAATGATCATAGTTTGACAGAAGCCATGGCAAAAGACAGCAAATTCCCATTTGAAAAACAAGTCTAGATAGCTGGGTACTAGTGGCTCGTGCCTGTAATCCTAGTTACTCAGGAAGATGATATCTGAAGATCAAGGTTCAAAGCCAGCCAAGGCAGGAAATTCTGTTCTGTATCTTATCACCAATGAACTAATCAGAAAAATCTTGAAGTGGTGCTGTGGTCAAGTGGTAAAGCATTAGCCTTGAGAAAAAGGCCTTGAGTTCAAGTTTCAGGACTGGTAAACATAAACACACACACACACACACACACAAGTTTCAGGACTGGTAAACATAAACACACACACACATACACACACACACACACCTACCCCTGAGAGCCAGATGCCAGTTGCTCAAGCCTATAATCTTATTTAATCAGGAGGCTGAGACCTGGAGGATATTAGTTTGAAGCCAGTCCAGTCAGAAAAATCTGTAAAACTCCCATCCCCAGAATAACTATTAAAAACCTAGGATAGAAGCATTGCTCAAGTGTTAGAATTTCACCTGTATCCCAGCCAGCCCAGTAGTAAGCTTGAGACCCTAAGTTCAAGACCCAGTACCAGCACACACACATATACAAAAAGGCTGGGAGCATAGCTAAAGTGATAGAGTGCCTGTCTAGGAAACTCTAGGTGCTGAAATCAAACCCCAGTCCAGAAAGCAACAAAAACCCACCTCTGGTGAATTTCTTTTTTCATTTTCCAGTCCTGAGGCTTGACTCAGGGCCTGGGCACTGTCCTTGGGGTTTCTCAAGGATAGTGTTCTACCACTTGAGCCATAGCACCATTTCCAGCCTTTTCTGTTTATGGTTCCTAGGAATTGAACACAGGGCTTTGTGCATGCTAGACAAGCACTCTACCACTAGGCAACACTCCTGGCCCCTCTGGTGAGTTTCTCGTGAGAATATTCCCTTGTATTTGAATAGACATCTTATTTTTTTGCAGGGGGGGGTCATGGGGCTTAAACTCAGCCTGGGCTCCATTCCTGAGTTCTTCAGCTCAAGGCTACCACCCTACCACTGGGCCTGGGAGGTGTCCTTGAGCTCTTCAGCTCAAGGCTACCTTCTTACACTTGAGCCAAGCCCCACTGCCCTTTTTCTAGAGGTTAGTTGGAGGTAAGAGTCTCAGGCTTTGAACCTTGATCCTCAGATCTCAGTCACTTGATTAGCTAGGATTACAGGTGTGAGCCACTATGCCCAGCACATGTCTTATTTTTTTGGCCAGGTCCGGGCACTGTCCCAGAACATTTTTTTTTCTTTTTTTTTTTTTTGTGATTCATGGGATTTGAACTCAGCCTGGGCGCTGTCCTTGAGCTCTTCAGCTCAAGGCTACTGCCCTACCTCTGGACCTGGGCTTGGCCCAGAGCTATTCAGCTCAAGGCTAGCACCCTACCCTTGAGCCAAGCCTCATTTCTCCTTTTCTAGGGGTTAATTGGAGATAAGTGTCTCAAATTCTTTTGTGCCTGGGCTGGCTTTGAACCTTGATCCTCAGATCTCAGCCTCCTGAGTAGCTAGGATTACAGATGTAAGCCGCCACATCTGGATGTCCTGAAACATTTTTGCTCAAGGTTAGCACTCTACCACTTGAGTCACAGAGCCACTTCTGTTTATGTGGTAATGAAGAATTGAACCCAGGCTTCCTGCATACTAGGCAAGTACTCTTCCACTAAGCTGCATTCCCAGCTGAATAAAACTTTTAAAGGAGGGCCTGGAGTTTGGCCTAGTGGTAGAGTGCTTGCCTAGCATGCACGAAGACCCAGGTTCAATTCCTTGGTACCACATACATAGGAAAAAGCCAGAGGTGGTGCTGTGGCTCAAGTGGTAGAGCACTAGCCTTGAGAAAGCCCAAGGACAGTGCTCAGGCCCCACGATGTGTGCAGAAAAACAAAACAACTTTTAAAGGATCCAGGGACTAAGATGCTCAGAGTATAGTTCAGTGGCTGATTCCTTTGTTCCTCACAATTGGTGCTCAATTATTTAGTCTACTCCTCCACTCCAGTATGCTGCTGATTAACTGAAGATAAATTTTCATGGACTTTTTTGTGCAGGCCAGAATTGAGCCTCAGTCCTCCAGGTCTCAGAGCTTTCTAAATAGGACTAGTCATAAGCCACGGATGCCCAGCTCTTTAAAAATTCTTAGTCAACTAAAACTGTGTTTATTTTTTATTTTATAAGCAGGCAGCCATCAAGAAGCAAAGTAGTGGACCCAGTCAATGGAAACACTGTGAAAATATGTTTTTGTGAGACTTACAAGTACATGGTTAATAAGCTGAGAAATCAAATTGTGAGTAAGTAGACAAGTGCATAGTTTCTGACTAGTAGTGGCCACCAAAACTTCATCCTAGAGGATCTGAACTTTACCCTAAACTGCCTGCCTCCATGTGAGTGAACGACTGAATGACTCCCCAGTGCATTTCAGCCTGTCAAAAGCCTGGTGTGCTCAGCACATAAACAAGAACAAAGCCCCACCCCATTTTTTCCAGCTCACTGTCTAAGTGAAACAAATAATTAAAATACAATGGAAAGTAGGTGTGGTGCCTGGCCTACAATTACTGCTACTATAGGCTGAAACTGGAAGAATGCTTGGGGCCCAAAACCTGGCAACTTAATGGGACCCCATCTCTTTTAAAAAAAAGTGGGAGGGTGGGCAGGAGTTTGGCCTGTGGTAGAGTGCTTGCCTAGCATGCATGAAGACCCAGGTTCGAGTCCTCGGTATCATGTACATAGAAAAAAGCCAGAAGTGGTGCTGAGGCTCAAGTGGTAGAGCTCTAGCCTTAAGAAAGTCCAAGGACAGTGCTCAGGCCCTGAGCTCAAGCCCAGGACTGAAAAAAAAACAGCCAGAAGCCAGGAAATTGGCCTAGTGGTAGAATGTTTGTCTAACCTGCTTGAAGACTGGTGTTCTACTCCTTGATATACATAGAAAAAGCTGGAAGTGGTGCTGTGGCTCAAATGGTAGAGGGCTAATCTTATAAAAATCCAAGGATAGTGCTGAGGCCCTGAGTTCAAGTCCTGCCCCAGGACACACACACACACACACACACACACACACACACACACACACACACACACACACACACACACACGTGTGCTGGTGGCTCATGCCTTGGAAGCTACTCAGCTGAAATCTGTGGATCTTGTCTCAAAGCCAGCCCAAGTATAAATTCCATGAGACTCATCTCCAATTTAATCACCAGAGAACCAGAAGCAGGTCTGTGGTAGACCTTGAACTGAAGAACTGAAAAAGAAATGTTGATGAGTTCATTCTGCTGAGGGCAAATACTACAATGGTGTATGTAAAAGTTTCCTACAAGAAGCTTAGATCTAAGGATCATAGTTTAAAGCCAGCTTGGGCAGGAAAGTATGAGACTCTTATCTCCAATGAATCACCAGCAAACTGGAAGTGGCTCTGTGGTTCAAAATGGTAGTGTATTAGCCTTGAGCAAAAGAGCTTAGAGACAGAAGCCAGCCACATGACTGACCAAAAGAAAGAAAGAGAGAGAGAGAAAGATCAGTAAGAACAATATGTGTAGTAGGAAAGCTGGGTGCTGGTGGCTCACACATAAAATCCTAGCTACTCATGAGGCTGAGATCTGAGGATGGTGGTTCAAAGCCAGCCCAAGCACTAAAGTCCATGAGAATCACCTCCCATTATCGACCAGAGAACTGGAAGTGGCATGGCACTGTGGTTCAAGTTGTAGAGCAATAGCCTTCAGCTGAAGAGCTCAGGCCCTGAGTTCAAGCCCCACAACCAACAAAAAAATCAAACA
Organism: Megascapheus bottae; assembly: GCF_031878675.1. Taxonomy (NCBI): domain Eukaryota; kingdom Metazoa; phylum Chordata; class Mammalia; order Rodentia; family Geomyidae; genus Megascapheus; species Megascapheus bottae. The sequence goes on along the minus strand of NC_143517.1, from coordinate 36,330,006 downwards.
ATAAAAAAAACCCCACTGGCTGGCTAGAGATAACTCAAGTGGTAGAGCAGTTGCTTGTATCTCTTTGCTCATTCCCCAATCAATCTTTTTTTTTAATTAAGGAATTTATTAACATTGATTTTTACATCATATTTCAAATGACATGTTTAACAAACAAGTATTCAAGAAGGGAATGTCTATGTATAATCACTGGCGCTTAGTTTTTAGAACATAATCAAAATTAGGCTAAGGGTTTGTATGTCATAGAAACATTAATTTATGAAATAAAAAATTATGTCTATAGAGTCATAGGTTTTTATGTCTATGTAGTTATGTTTATATTTCCAATACCATGTCCATAGCATTGGGTATGCAAATATTGAGTCCTCGCTCCCATACTGTTTGGATCTAATAGCTACATATTAAGGATACCATGCGCCTCCCAATCAATCTTTACTACTGATATAAACAAGCAAACAAGCCGAGCCAGGTGGCTCACTCCTGTATTCCTAGCTACTCAAGAGGCTGGGATCTGAGGATCAAGGTTCAAAGCCAGCCCAGGCACAAAAAGGACCTGAAACTTTTATCTCCAATTAACCTCTAGAAAATGGGAAGTGGGGCTTGGCTCAAGGGTAGAGTGGTATCCTTGAGCTGAAGAGCTCAGGGATAGAGCCCAGGCCAAGTTCAAGCCATATGACCCACAAAAAAATAAAATAAAATAAAAACCACAAGTTGAGCTGGACATGGTGGCTGATTCCTCTAATCCTAGCTACTCGGAAGCTGACACCTGAGGATCAAGGTTCAAAGTCAGCCCAGACACAAACGGACTTGAGACTCTTATCTCCAATTAACCCCTAGAAAAATGGGAAATGGGGCTGAGGCTCTAGGGTAGGGTAGTAGCCTTGAGCTGAAGAGCTCTGTGGCAATGTCTGGACCAAGGGTAGAACAATTTCCTTGAGCTGAAGAACTCAGGGATAGCACCCAGGCCTTGAGTTCAAGGCCCATGACTAACAACAACAAGAAAATGTTTGGGAGGATATATATACAACTGTCAGCAGTGTTTCTAGGAAATGACATTTAAAGACTAACCTGTTCTTTTACTTAGAACATTTCTAATAGATTATTTTTAGTGGTGACTAAAACTTATGAATTCCATAAACACATTTCTGTTTTGGAAAAATGGGCATTTGACTCAAAGGATTCTGTTGTTTGTTTGTTTGTTTTGGTGGTGGTGGTACTGAGATATTGGTCACAAGGTCTTGTATTCATTTGCTAGATAGGTGCTTTGCTACTTGAACTACCAGCCCTCAAAAAATAATTGTTTTTGTCAGTCATGGGGGCTTGAACTCAGCCTGGGGGCACAGTCCCTGAGCTTGTCAGCTCAAGGCTAGTATTTTACCACATTGAGTCACAGTGCCTCTTCTGGTTTTCTGGTCATTAATTGGAGATAAGAATCTCCTGGATTTTTGTGCTTGGGCTGGCTTTGAACTGTGATCCTCAGATCTCAGCCCCCTGAGTAGCTAGGATAATAGGCATGAGCCACCAGTGCCCAGCTGTTTTTCTTTTCTTACTACACATAATGTTTTTTTAAACAAAATTCAAGTGTTTAATTTTTTTCCAAAACTTAACTATACTAAAGAAAATTAATGGTATTTAGACCACCTTCAATATTGTACATCATCTTCATACAACTGTTACAGAGCTTTCAAAAGAAATTTTGTGAAGGATACTTCACAATTAAAATGTGTTTCAAAAATAGGGCAACATGGGGCCGGGAGTTTGGCCTAGTGGTAGAGTGCTTGCCTAGCATGCACAAAGACCCAGGTTCGATTCCTCGGTACCACATACATAGAAAAAAGCCAGAAGTGGTGCTGAGGCTCAAGTGGTAGAGCTCTAGCCTTGAGAAAGCCCAAGGACAGTGCTCAGGCCCTGAGCTCAAGCTCAGGACTGGCAAAAAAAAAAAATAGGGCAACATTAAACAATAGTCTGAAATATGTCTCATCATAATGCTGAGAGGTATACTGTTCTTTGATAAAGAACAATATCTGTACTCAAAATTTGTACTCAGATAATAGTTTTTAGCTAAGGACAATTATTTCTTGCCCATTCCAGTGATTTCTTGTATCCAAAACAAAAACTGTATATTTATTTCTTTGAAAACATAATTTGGTGACCATCCTTTCCCTGCCATGGAATTATTTGCCTTCTCAATCGGTGGATTTCATTTTCTGTGCCATTTTCTTCAACAAATTCTTTTCACACATTTTATTTGCGGAGCCTGACACAGAGTACAGAGTCTTTTAAATGAAAGAGATCTTCATCTCTGAGTTTCTGCTGCTGCTTTGGATGATGCAGTGTGTAAGAAATACAAATGAGACCTCTGACAAAATTATTACCATCTTCTGGTTCACGATGACACATCACAGGCAGCTGCTCGTGAGTCCACTGAACAACCTCCCAGGAAAACACCTGCAAGTTTGTATTTTCCTGAGGTCTTTAGATAATTCAAAACTGCTTTATATGCTTTAATTCTATGCACAATATCAAGGCCTTTACAGGTAAAACTCAGGCAAAAAAAAAATCCATGGGTTGCCAGATGAGATGACAGTGACATCAAATGGGAGATTCATGTCTTCAGATGCCCCATGTGGAAGGAAAGCTTTTGCTAGGCACCAAGCAATAGCATCTAATAATTTATTTCCAAAAGATATTTTCAATTTAACCTCTGTGTGAGTCATTTTTACTCGTGAATAAACAGGTTCATTACATCTGGGAAGCCAAGGACATCTTCCTGGGAAGTGTAAAGGGTTTTGGTTATAGGACTGGAGGCCTGGGCACTGTGTCTGAGCTCTTCAGCTCAAGGCCCTATCCATGGAGCTTGGAGCCACAGCACCATTTCAGGTTTTCTAGTCGTTATTTGGAGATAAAGAGTCTCAAGGACTTTAGTGCCCGGGCTGGCTTTTATTTATTTATTTTTTATTATTATTATTATTATTATTATTATTATTATTATTATTATTTTTCCATTCCTGGGCTTGAACTCAGGGCCTACGCACTCTAGAATTCTACTACTTGAGTCACAGCACCACTTCCAGGTTTTTTCTATGTATGTGGTACTGAGGAATCGAACCTGGGTCTTCATGTATACTAGGCAAGCACTTTACCACTAGGCCAAACTCCTGGCCCAGGCAGGCTTTGAAATGGGTTCCTCAGATATCAGTCTCCTGAGTACCTAGGATTAAAAAAATTTTTAAGACTCCTTTTGGGCTGGATATGTGTGGCTTAGTGGTAGAGTGCTTGCCTGCCTAGCTTGCATGAGGTCCTGGTTTTGATTCCTGAGTACCATATAAACAGAAAAGGCCGGAAGTGGTGCTGTGGTTCAAGTGGCAGAACTCTAGCCTTGAACACACAGTCCCAGGGCAGAGCCTTGGCCCTGAGTTCAAGCCTCAGCACTGGCAAGAAAAACAAAACAAAAAACCCAACAACCAGGACCGGGAGTTTGGCCTACTGGTAGAGTCCTTGCCTAGCATGCATGAAGACCCAGGTTAGATTCCTTGGTACCACATACCTAGAAAAAAGCCAGAAATGGTTCTGAGGCTCAAGTGGTTGAGCTCTAGCCTTGAGAAAAGTCCAAGGAGGGCCAGGAGTTTCGCCTAGTGGTAGAGTGCTTGCCTAGCATGCACAAAGACCCAGGTTCCTCACTACCGTATACATAGAAAAAGCCAGAAGTAGTGCTGTGGGTCAAGTGGTAGAGCTCCAGCTTTAAGAAAACCCAAGGACAGTGCTCAGGCCCTGAGCTCAAGCCCAGGACTGGCAAAAAGAAAAAAAAAAAAGATCAAGTCCAAGGACAGTGCTCAGGCACTGAACTCAAACCCAGGACTGCAAGAAAATAACCAACCAACCAACCAACAACAAAAAAAACCCAACAAACAAAAAACTTTTTTTCTCTTTAATTGGGGATCAAATCCAAGTGCTTTGCCAATAAGCTACCTCCCAGTCCATACTGATCAGCATTTTTATTTTCCCCTCAGAGATAAAGACTTGCAATTCCCAGGCAAGTGTTTTCTTTTTCTTTTTCTCTTTCTTTCTTTCTTCCTTTTTTTTTTTGGTAGGTCGTGGGACTTGAACTCTGGGCCTGGGCGTTGTCCCTGAGCTCTTCAGTTCAAGGCTACCACCCTACACTGTGAGCCACAGCGCCACTTCCAGGTTTCTGGTGGTTGATTGGAGAAAAGAGTCTTGTGAACTTTGGAGCCCAGGCTGGCTTTGAACTGAGATCCTTAGATCTCAGACTGTACAGGCATAAGCCACTGCGCCTGGCTCTTATACAAGTATTCTCTACAGAACTAAATCCCCATCCCCTCTTCTAAACCTTCAAAAAGTGTACAATTACATAGTATATGAACGCTTATTTCTGGTACTTGCTAAGCAGATACCCTACCACTATGCTACCTAACCATGCCCACAAAGTTACTGGGGCTGGAACTCAGGGCCTACCTTCTGCCCCTGAGCCTTTCTTTTTGCTCAAGACAGGTACTCCCCACTTGAGCCACAGTTCCACTTCCAGCTATTTGCTGTTCAACAGGAGATAAGACTTCTGTGGACTTTTCTTCCTGAGCTGGCTTCAAACCACCATCCTCAGATCCCAGTCAGCCTCCTGAGTAGTTAGGAGTCTAGGTATGAGCCACTAGTAGCAAGGCACTGTCTCACGTTTTCTTCTTATAGCTCTGGCTAATTACTCAAAGAAAGATATGGAGCCAGGTGTCAGTGGCTCATGCTTATAATCCTAGCTACTCCGGAGGCTGAGATCTGAGGATCATGGTTCAAAGCCATCCCAGGCAGTGAAGTCCGTGAGACTCTTATTTCCAGTTAACCACCAGAGAACCAGAAGTGGCACTGTGGCTCCAAGTGCTGGAGAGCTATCCTTAAACTGTAGCGCTCAGGGACAGTGCCTGTGCCTCGCATTCAAGCCTTAGGACTGAAAAAATAAAAAGGGAATTGGCCTTCAGTGGTGTCATCTTGTCTTCTTGGTGGCTGAAGATGAAGTCCCACCCCCAGGTGATGGGTGTGCCTGAATTCCTAGAGGCAGGGGTGGGGACTTGGACAACTGGTTACTGGACCTGTCAGTACTATGCCATGAACCTGAGAGACTCTCAAGCTCCTGTAACCCTGCCCCCTGGTCAAAACCCAGTTAAGTTTCCCTCTCCCTCCCCTCCCCCTGTCAGTTCAGCCAGCATTTTGCACCATGCCTCTTGTCTTGTCTCCTGGTATCCTGCTTTGGCTCTCTATTGGAGTTGATCTAGTCTGTTGGTATTGTTTTTCTGTTCTTTCTTTGCTTTACTATCCTCATGGCTGTTTTCTAACAGTGTTAAGTATACTCAAGGCTGCAAGTTTTCTGGGGACATGTGTCTGCTTGTAGTCACTGGCTTTCCTGATTGGACCTCTCAAAATGTGGCTTCTGTGTCTCATATTGGAACATAGTATGAGATGTAAACAGGTGGGTAAAGGAGTATTGGTGTTCATTCATACATTCCCTTCTCTGTGTCTTCAGGTGTCATAATGCCAAAGCCAAACTGATTAAAATTAATATATATTTAAACTTGTATTTTCAACTGGGTGCTACTCAGAAGGTAGAGATTTGAAGTATCACAGTTCAAAGCCAACCCAGCAGGCAAGTCCCTGAGATTCTTATCCCTTATTAACTACCACAACGCTGGAAGTGGAGTTGTAGCTCAAGTGACAGAGTGTGAGCCTTGAGCAAAAAAGGCATTGAGTTCCTGAGTTTAAACCCCATAACCAGCACCTAAGTGGGGAGGAGAAAGAAGGAAGAAAAGAAAGGAAGAAAAAATAGCATCATCTCTTACCCAGCCCTTTGTCCCTAGTATTAGTAACTGCCTCCAACAGGGCCTTCACATTGCTCTGCTCAGCTCCCCTAAGAGCCTCCAAACTTGATCTCAGACTTGCTATCTTTTTTTTTTTTTTTTTTTTTGATCTATTGGGGGGCTTGGACTTTAGGTCTGGGCACTGTTTCTGAGCATTTCAGCTCAAGGCTACCACCCTCCCCCTTGAGCAACAGCACCACTTCTGGTTTTCTAGTGGTTATTTGGACATAAGAGTCTCATGGACGTTAGTGCTTGGGCTGGCTTTGAACTGAGATCCTCAGATCTCAGCCTCCTGAGTAGCTAAGATTACAGGCACAAGCCACCATACCCGGGTTTTATGAATTAATTTATTTATTTATTTATTTATTTTTGTGCCATGGCTTCTTCCCAATACCCCACTTCCCTAAGGAACACTTGCTCTGCTGACCCATTTCCTGATAAACAGTTCCCAAAATTCTTAAGAATCTCCAAAGCATTTAGTGTCTTTTATATGTTAAGGCATTGACTGACCCCACTTAGAACGCTGTAGGAAGTAAGTTTTGGTCACAATACAAAAGCAGCATTTGTGGGCTGGGAATTTCAGTTCCACCTCCCAACTTCTAGGATGAAAGAGAGAGATCAAAATTTTGTCATTTCCAGGCACAGGTGGCTCACACCTGTAATCCTAGCTACTCAGGAGGATGAGATCTGAAGATCACAGTTCAAAGCCACCCTGGGCTGAAAAGTCCCTGTGAAACTTTTTTTTTTTTTTTGGTGGGTCATGGGGCTTGATCTCAGCTTGGGCATTGTCCCTGAGCTCTTCAGCTTAAGGCTACCACCCTACCCTTGAGCCCAGGCCCACTTGCCATTTTCTAGAGATTAATTGGAGATGAGAGTCTCAGGTCCTTTTGTGATCGGGCTGGCTTTGAACCTTGATCCTCAGATCTCATCCTCCTGAGTAGCTAGGATTACAGGCTTGAGCCAGTGCACCTGGCCCCTTTGAAACTCTTATACCCAATTAAACACACACACACACACACACACACACACACACACACACACACACACACACACACACACACACAATTGTGGCTCTGTGGCTCAAAGCAGTAGACAGCTAGCCTTGAGCAAAAGAGCTTGGGGACAGCACCCACACCCTGAGTGTAAGCCCTGTGCCCACCACTACCAACCACAACGAAGTAACGAGGTGCTGGGCACTGGTGGCTCACTTCTGTAGCCCTTGCTATCTAGGATGCTGAGATCTGAGAATAGTTTTGATGCCGTCTGGAGCAAGTAAGAGCATGAGACTCTTATCCTCTATCAGCTACAAAAAGAAGCCAGAAGTGGAGCTAGCTGTGGCCCAAGTGGCAGAGTATTAGCTTTGGCTTTGATCAGAAACACTCAGGACCTTGAGCTCAAGGCCCAGGAAAGGCAAAAGAATAATAATAACAATAATAGCGATAGGTCAATACCATTTTCTTCTACCCTGACACTTGTCATGAAAAGACCTTCTGGTTTATTTGATCAAACAAAACTAAAATAAGCTGCATAAGAATAATTTTAAAGTCCAGAAAAGATAGCAACTTTAAGACTATAGAAGCAGATGTACCTCTGTACTCACTTCTTTAGCCATTTCTGTAGATCACAATGATGCATTCAGAAGCCTATAAGCTAATACTAGAGTTGTTTTGTTTTGTTTTGTTTGATGCCAGTACTGAGACTTCAACTGAACTCAGTGCCTGGGTACTATCTCTTTGGTTGAGAGACAAAGACACAGAGAGATGTCTAATATCTAATAGCTATCATATATAATGTGTACATATGTATGTAATATATTTGATAGTATTGGGGATTGAATCCAGAGCCTTGTACATGCTAGGTAAGTACAATCTACCTGTGACTAGTCTACATACTTAATAGTGCAAGAATTTTTTTTGTTTCTTTTTTTTTTGCCAGTCCTGTGCTTCAGCTCAGGGCCTGAGCACTGTCCTTGGTCTTTCTCAAGGCTAGAGCTCTACCACTTGAGCCTCAGCACCACTTCCAGCTTTTTTCTATGTATGTGGTACCGAGAAATCGAACCCAGGTCTTCATGCATGCTAGGCAAGCACTCTACCACTAGGCCAAACTCCCGGCTCCTGTTTGTTTCTTTTTGTGCTAGTCCTGGGGCTTAAACTCAGTGCTTGGGTCCAGTCTCTGAGCTTTATTGCTCAAGGCTAATGCTCTACCACTTGAGTCACAGCTTTAACTTGCAGCTATTTTGGTACAGGATCTCTGTGTAGGACACCAAATGATTCTAATGTTTAGCTAAGATAGAGAACCATTGCTTGGTCTCACAGTAATATAATTTAATATTATCACTTGGTAAGCCCTAATAATATGCCAGGCATTGGGCTTCCTCAGTGCCATTTGCACGTGGTCCTCATAACAACTTTGGTTATTAGTTTGCTTTACGGATTGAAGCCTACCAAGGTTTGCATCTTACCCACAAGCACCAAATTAATAGAGCCAGGACTGAAATTAAGGATTTTCTGACTCAAAATGTTAATCATTGCACATTAGCAGAAAACATTGCATTCTGCAATTCATCATTCACACTGAGCAAGTATCAGGGCACTATGAGAATAGAGAGCAGAACTAGGGGCAAGTTCAGAGATTGCAAAGAAGTCTGAGCAAGAGCTCAGATTTAGATGCAGACAAACGTGCTGAAGGTCCTACTTTGTGACTTATCCTCCCTGAGCCTTACTGTCCTCAGGTACAAGGTAGAGATAAGAATACCTGTGTTGTGGGATTGCTGCAAAGATTAAATGAGGTAATACCCATGACAGTACATGGAGCATAACTAAGAATGTCTATGTATCCCTCCCCAGGGATAAATTCCTCTCCCATTTTAACCCTAACCTGTTAGAGCCCTTGAGGTTAGTAGGTTGCTATCCTTGTGAAAGTTTGTCTGATCTCTAGTGTTTTCCTCTAGAGATTAGTGTGTGTGTCTATGTGTGAGTGTACACGTGTGTTTGTGTGCTGGTCCTGGGGCTTGGCTCAGTCTCTAGGCACTGTCCCTCAGCTTTTGTGCTCAAGGCTATCACTCTTTCACTTAAGCCACAGTTCTGCTCTTGGCTTTTTGGTAGAGATAAGAGTCTCTTGAACTTTCCTACTCAGGCTGTCTTTGAACAACAACCCACCCCAACTCTCAACTCAGCCTTTTGAGTAGCTAGGATTATAGGAATGAGCCACCAGGCCTGGCTTTCCATATTCTCTTTTTTAACTTTGACCCTAATAAGGACTATTTCTTTCTCCTCCTTGCCACTGTTTGTGAATCACACCTTTGCCTAGATGCATGAAAGGAGTCACCTCTCTAGTCTAGTTTGACTGTAATTTTGCCAAATCCCTCCTCCTCTCCTGATTCTGTCAGCTCTCTAGCTCCTCTTCTGATTAACCACCCCCAGTCGAACCATTGCTATAGGTCTTGCCTAAGTATAATTACAATGTTTGCTTGCACTGCCGTGGGTTGATGGCATATGCTTTGATTATAACCATATGGACATGGCCACTAGGAACACCTCTAAAAAGCCTCTAAGAAAGGTCTCATTGAAGAGGCCCTCTCACACTTTTCATTCTCCAACTAGGTTTGACAGCCTCTTGTCAGCATTCCACCACTCCTGGCTGCAAAGGCTTGCTTGTTTCCTGAGACTCAGACAAAGCTGAAAGGGACTTTAGACAGGGGATTGCCAATCCAACCCTTTTGTTTTATAGGTGAGGAAATAACCTGCTCTAGGTCAAGTGGCAGATGGGAGGAGGAGCTCACACTGTATTATTTTCTTAACTCCAACAAAGCCCTCTTGCATCAGGAAGTTGTTTCTTCACAGACATGCTGGAGAAGGCTCTAGACTGGAACTGCAGCGTTTTGGTTTTTGTTTGTTTTTCCCAGTCCTGGGGCTTGAACTCAAGGCTTAGACACTGTTCCTGAGCTTCTTTTGCTCAAGGCTAGCACTCTACCACTGAGCCACAGTGCCATTTCTGACTTTTTGTTTATGTGGTACTTAGGAATTGAACCCAGGGCTTCATGCATGCTAGGCAAGCATTCTACCACTAAACCATATTCCCAGCTCTATGGAGCTGCAGCTTTTGTTTCTGTTTTTCACAGAAGCTTACAGCAACATTTGTACTATATGTGTACAACATTTGCAGCTTACTTATGAGGTCTTTGGGCTTGGGTGATTTTCTAACAATTTTTTGTTTTGTTTTGTTTTTCAGTCTTGAGGCCTGAACTAAGGGTGCTGTCTTTGAGCTTTACATCTACTGCCACCTATTATTTTGTGCCAATACTGGGGCTTGAGCTCAGGAGCATGGGCTGTCTTTAAGCTTTTTCACTCAAGGCTGGCACCATACCATTTGAGCCACAGTTTCATTTCAGCAACCCCCTTTCTTACTCACTCAAAGTATAGTGAGTCAACTTGGAGATTGTAAGAGCAAGATCATATCTTACTGCATTTCACATAGGGATGGTATATAGTTCAAAGAAAAGAACAGGCATCAGAAACAACCTGACTCATTTGTTACTTTAATAGAAGCTTTTATTGAGATAATTATGGATACATATGTAGTCACGAGAAAGTACACAAAGAAATCCAATGTGCCCTTTATTTAGTTTTTCTTTCTTGCCTTTTGTTTTTGTCAGTCACGGTGCTTGAACTCTGGGCCTGAGCGCTGTCCCTGAGCACTTCAGCTCAAGGCTAGCACTCTACTACTTTGAGCCACAATGACACTTCTGGTTTTCTGGTAGTTAATTGGAGATAAGAGTCTCATGAACTTCTGTGCTCAGGCTGACTTTGAACTGCAATCTTCGGATCTCAGCCTCCTGAGAGGCTACGATTATAGGTACCAGTGAGGGGGGTCATTTGTCTAGTTTTTCCCCTTGTAACATTTTGCAAATCAATAGTACAGTATCATAACCAGGATTTTTTTTTTTTTGGTGGGTCATGGGGCTTGAACTCTGGGCGTGGGCACTGTCCCAGAGCTCTTTAGCTCAAGGCTACCACCCTACCCCTTGAGCCTCAGTGGCCACTTCCAGTTTTCTATTGGTTAATTAGAGATAAGAGTCTCATAGACTTTAGTGCCCAGGCTGGCTTTGAACCTGATCCTCAGATCTCAGCCTCCTGAGTAACTAGGATTACAGGTGAGAGCCACCATGTCTAGCTTCATAACCAGGATTTTAATACTGTGTGTGCCGTATGTGTGTCCCCAGGTTGACTCATTGCATTCAGAATAAATTAGATATATCTAAATCACCCTGGAATACATAATTAGAGGCATGATGCACTTTATCACATGGTTTTTATGTATCCCCTTATCATAGTCTAGATACTGAACAGTTCCATAAACATACAGATCCTTTTTGTTGTCCTATTATAATCAGGTCCACCTCCCTCCTGCCTGATTTCCTCCCATCATATCCATCCTTGGCAACTACTATTCCACTATTCCATTTCCAAAAATTCATCATACCATACATAACTTTTGGCATTTTTTCTATTCAGCACAATCATTTGTGCCAAAGCGAGATAGATACTGGTGACTTGCACTTGTAATCGCAGCAGGAGACAGAGATCTGTTAGCCTTGAAAAAGCTCATGGACAGGACCAGGAGTTTGGTCTAGTGGTAGAGTGCTTGCCTAGCATGTACAAAGACCTGGGTTCAATTCCTTGGTACCACATACATAGAAAAATCCAGAAGTGGTACTAAGGCTCAAGTGGTAGAGCTCTAGTCTTGATGAAAGCCTAAGGACAGTGCTCAGGCCCTGAGTTTAAGCCCAGGACTGGACCCAAAAAAAGAAAAAAAGAAAAAGCTTACAGACAGAGCTCTGGCCGTGAGTTTAAGTACCATCACCACCAACAACAAAAACAATAATAACTTGTCACACAACATAGTGTTTAATAACATAGTTTGTCACAAATCACGTGTCAGCATCTTGCTCAGTCATTGGCGGAGTTCATACATTTTTTTCCAAATTTTATGATTGTGAATGAGTCACTAATTAGTTTTTGCTGTTACTGCTCCTGCTGCTTCTCCTTCTCCCATTCCTCTATCTTCTTCTCCTTCTCCTCCTCCTTCTTCTTCGCCAGTTGTGGGGCTTGAATTCAGGGCCTGAGCACTGTCCTTGGGCTTTCTTAAGGCTAGAGCTCTACCACTTGAGTCATAGCACCACTTCCTGCTTTTTTCTATGTATGTGGTATTAAGGAATTAAACTTGGGCCTTCGTCCATGCTAGGCAAGCACTCTACCACTAGGCCAAATTCCTGGCCAGACTTCCAGCATTTTCTGTGTATGTGGTACTGAGGAATATCCCAGGTCTTCCTGAATGTTCTCTATCTCTTTTGCCAGTCCTGGCTTGAACTCAGGGCTTGAACACTATTTTTGGGCTTTCTTAAGGCTAGAGCTCTTTACCATGTGAGTCACAGCACCACTTCTGGCTTTTTCTATATATGTGCTACCAGGGAATCAAAACCTGGTCTTGGTGCATAGTAGGCAAGTACTCTACCACTAGGCCAAAATCCCAGCTCCAAGACTAGGAGACTCTTTTCTCCAATTAACCACTAAAAACCAGAAGTGGCGTGGCAGCTCAAGGGGTAGGATGGTAGCCTTGAGTTGAAGAGCTCAGGGACAATGCCCAAGCCCAGGGGTAGGGCGGTAGCCTTGAACTGAAGAGCTCAGAGACACCACCCAGGCCCAGAGTTCAAGTCCTATGACTAACCAAAAAAAAAAAGTATTATATGTAATGAATTCTTTTTTTTTTTTTCCTGCCAGTCCTAGGGCTTGAACTCAGGGCCTGAGCACTGTTGTTGGGTTTTTTCTCAAGGCTAGAACCCCTTGAGCCATAGCACCACTTTTGGCTTTTTCTATGTATCTGATACCAAAGAGTCAACCTCTGGTCTTTGTGCATGCTAGGCAAGCACTCTACCACTAGGGCAAACTCCCAGTTATATATGTAATGAATTATTGACTGCATTCTCATTTATTGGTCTAATCCCTCTCTCTTGCCCCCCATGTCCCTTTCCCCCCCTCCTTTCTTTTTCAATTCTGGGGATAAAACCTAAGGTCTTGTTCACGTTACAGCCCCAACCATGTATTTTCAGATTCTGTGTGCTTCCATTTCTTCACTCACCGGATTTACCTTTGTCCTGGTTCTCATCACTTCACTTTCTTATCTTACTCCATAGCTTGGCAGCATTTGAACTACTAGACATTTGACCTACCATATTAGTTTGATGGATTTTCTGTTCCCATAATGTTAATATCTCCTCCCTTTCAAATTCTTTTTTCTCATCTCCTTTACTGGCTCTACCTTTCTGCCTCCTTCCTGTTCCCAATAGCTCTGGCTGTGCTCTTTTCTGCATTGTCTGCACTGTGTCTATGGGTAACTGAATTTAGGTACTTGGCTTTAAATAATATCCATACACTAATAATGTATCTCCTTTCAGAGCTTCCACTTAACATCTCTGGGTATCTACGAAGATCTCATACTTGAATGGCCCTCCTTCCCTCCCCTCCTTCCCTCCCTCTTTCCGTCTTTCATGTGATACTGAAGTTTGAATTCAGGAACTAATTCTTGCTAGGTAGGCTCGTTCCACTTGAGTTCTGTTCCGTGCCCCAAATAGAACTCTTAATCCCTCCATACCATCAACATCTCTAGGCTTGGTTCTTCATTGTATTTAACAGCTCCATATCTGTGCTCTTGAATGACATAGCAAACCAACTATGCTTATTCTTCCTTCTCTCATGCACTTATAAAACTTCTTATAATCATCTCTCTATTTTGCATCCACAGCACCATAATCGTTCATTGAAACTATGAGACAAAACTACTCCTGCTTGTTCTCTGCACATTTTTATTGTCGTTGTTTTTGGTTTTTGGTGGTGGTGCCTGGGGTGGAAGTCAGAGTCTACTGCATGCTAGACAAGTGATGCACTACTGAGCTACATTCCCCAATTTTTTTTGCCTTAATTTTTCTCTTTAATGTGCCACTGTGCATTATTAAAGGTACAGTGCTTGTCTTAGACCCTGAGCTTGAGCCTTAGCATTACTGAGAGAGTCAGAGACAGACAGACACAGAGAGAGCATGGTGCCAGTGTCTCACATCTATAATCCTAGGAGACTGAGATTTGAGGATTGTGGTTTGGAGCCAGCCCAGGATGGAGACACTATGTCCCATTAACTGGCTGTACCCAGAGGAGAAACTCTGGCTCAAGTGGTAGAGGGACAGACAGCCTTTGGTAGAAAAAAGGGATAGTGATAGTAAGTAGGTCCTAAGTTCAAAACCCAGTATTGGCAACACATACACATGTCCACACACCTAAATAGTAACCCCCCAGTCTTCATGATGTCCCCTCTGCCTGTAATGTTTTCCTATAGATCTTTTGCACTGCCAGCCCTCTTAATTTTTAGCTTTGGCTCAAACACTACTGCTAAAGGAGATTTTTCCTATGTAGAGCCCTCTACCCTTCCTAGATTTTTCTTCTTTTTCCTTACCTGACTTTTTTTCTTTTTTGCCAGTCCTGGGCTTGGGCTCAGGGCCTGAGCACTGTCCTTGGACTTATCTCAAGGCTAGAGCTCTACCACTTGAGCCTCAGCACCACTTCCAGTTTTTTTGTATGTATGTGGTACCGAGGAATCGAACCCGGGTCTTCGTGCATGCTAGGCAAGCACTCTACCACTAGGCCAAACTCCAGGCCCCTTACCTGACTTTTTGTATCCTTTGCTGAATCCTGTCTCTTGTTTATGTACTTGTTTACTTGTTTAGTCAAGATAGACTACACAAAGCTAGAATGGAAATTCTATCTTCACAAAGCTCCATTAGCATTTCCATAATCAATCATAAATTGATTGATAATAGATAATGGGGAAATATCCTGAGTTCTCCATTTTTCTTGGGACCAGAGCTGTAAAAATAGAAAAAATAAAGCCAGCAGCTGATGGCACAAAAGCTCAAGGATAGCACCCAAGCCCAGAAAAAGTAAAAATTGGAAAGGAAAAAAAGGGGGGGGGCTGGTAAGATTTCAATCATTAATTTACTGACTGAGAATTTCTTCACCACTCCCCAGAAAAGCCATTCCTCTGCTTTTACAGGCCACCCCATTTTCTGTCTGTACTTGCTTCTGGACCCCTTCCAACTTTCCGGGGAGGTTCCCTCAGAAAACTTTCTTCTATAAGAGGACTTGCCCCTCTTTTTCTGAACAGAAGTTTGATGGTCCAGTCTTAGAAGTGGATTCCTGATTCTTACGTATGATAACCACAACTTGGACCCCCATAAGAGGCAATGCATGGGTCATTTTGCATCCTGGCTTCTAGCAGTTTTCAGTAGCCTGTTGCCACCTCAGCAATATGCTCCTGCTCTGTCCACACCCTTGTTCCGCCCAGCAGCTCTGCTCTGCCCTGCCCTCGTTTCCTGTACCTTTTCAGGCCTGTTCAGTTTTCTTGCTTTTTAACTGGCAAGGTGCCAAGTGTGGCCTCAAGCTTCTCCATTTCTGGAAACATCTCCCCATTCTTGCTGCCTCAACTCTGCCCTCTAGTATCTGAAACTGGAAACACAGATTTCTGCTGGAAAGACCATACTCACTCCCTTCTTCTAGTGCCTTCTTCATCCTCTGCCATTCCATAGATAAAGTGGTGAACTCTGAACTCAAAGGAGTTCAGGAGAGCAAGTTTTCTCAGTGGCATGGAGAAGGAAAGGTCTATTCAAGCTACAGTCTGCACTGTGAAGGTTCATGGAAGAACAAAATCTGAAAATTTTACAAAATCTGAAAATTTTACACAATCCTCAGAGGGACAGGCATTTAAAGAACTAATTATGAGAGAAGGCAAACGTGTACATATATATATATACACACACATGATGTATACGTATATTAATATGTTCAATATAAATGACAGATAAGACACATAGAGATATGTAAGTATACATGTACAAATACCAATAAACATGGCTTTTTGTGTGTGTGTGTGGCTAGGCACGTCCATGAGCTTCTTTTGCACATGGCTAGCACTCTACCACTTGAAACACAGCTCCATTTCTGGCTTTTGGTAGTGTATTGGAGATAAGGGCTTTATAGAGCCAGGAGCAGGTAGTTCAAGGCTTTAATCCTAGTTACTTAGGAAGCTAAGATCTGAGGACTGTGGTTCACAGCCAGCTCATGGAAGAAAGTCTGAGAGACTCTTACCTACAATTAACTATCAAAAGCCAGAAATAGAGCTGTTGCTCCAAGTGGTGGAACACTAGGCTTGAACACAAAAGCTCATGGACAGTTCCCAGACCCTGAGTTCTAATCCCAAGAATGAGAAAAAAAAAAGTCTCATGGACTTTTCTGCCTGGGCTGGCTTTGAACCATGATCTTCAGACCTCAGCCTCCTGAGTAGGTTTACACTTGTACTACTAGCAGACACACAGAGCTTTTAAAGGAAAATAGAGTTGTCTATCAATATTCATGGATGATTAGACTAGGATGTGTTGTGGATACCAAAATGTGAGGATGCACAAATCGCTGTATAAAAATGGTATAATTTCTGCCACAATAGACAAAATCGTCTATGTTATTTATGTACTTATTTTTGTAATACTAGAGTTTGTACAAGTTAGGTAAATGATCTATAACTGACCCATATCCATAATCCATATACTCTGTCATCTTTAGATGATTTATAGTAATACAACTTAACCGTTACAGAAATCATTGCTAAGCTGAAATTTCTGTATATTTACAGTACAGATGCATTTTCCCCCTTTTATTTTCAACCTACAGATATGTGAGGACAATTACATACTGTGAAAAAAACTTTTTTTTGTTAAGTTGGGGACTGGACTGAGAGCCTCGAGGAAGCTATGTAAACACTCTAGTATGGAGCTAGAACCTGAGCCCCTCTTATGAAATCTTAAAAACAAACAAAAACAAATCAATGTATTCTTTTTTTTTTTTTTTTTGCCATTCCTGGGCCTTGAACTCAGGGCCTGAGCATTGTCCTTGGGCTTTCTTTCTTTTTTTTTTTTTTTTTTTGGCCCCTTTCTCTTTCTGGCCCCGCTCGCTCCGGCCCGGCCAGCTCTCGCTTGCTCCTGACTCTGCTCGCTCCGGCCCCTTCTCGCTCTGGCCCCGCTGGCTCTGGCTCGGCTCGCTCCCGCACGCTCCGGTCCTGCTCGCTCCGGCCCCGCTCGCTCTGGCCACCACTCGGTTGGGCTCTGTTCACTTCAGCTCAGCTCGCTTCTTTCGCTCTCTGTCGCCGTCGCAGTCTTGTCTCTGCCACTTTTCCGGTTTGGTTGTGTCTCGTCTCTGCCACTTCCGGCTTGGTTGTGTATGTGGGATACCGAGGAATCGAACCCGGGTCTTTGTGCATGCTAGTCAAGCACTTTAACCGCTAGGCCAAACTCCCGGGCCCTCCTCGGGCTTTCTTAAGGCTAGAGCTCTACCACTTGAGCCATAGCACCACTTCCAGCTTTTTTCTATGTATATGTTAGCAAGGAATTGAACCTGGGTCTTTGTGCATGCTAGACAAGCACTTTACCTCTAGGCCAAACTCCCGCCTTAAAAAAAAAAAAAAAGAAGAAGATAGAATCCTACAACATCATTCAGGCCTTGAACACCTTAATACGTGAGACTATGTATTCTCTACTATGCCTGATTTTTTTTTCCTCCTAGTTCTGGGCTTGAGCTGACCTTTGACTTTCTCAAGGCTAGAGCTCTACCTTTTGAGCCTCAACACTTCTGGCTTTTTCCTATATATGTGGTAGCAAGGAATCGAACCTGGGTGTTGGTACATGGTAGGCAAGTACTCTACCACTAGGCCAAACTCCCGGCCCCTACTTCTGGCTTTTTATGTGTATATGGTATCGAGGAATTGAATCTAGGTCTTCGTGCACACTAGGCAAGCATGCTTCCCACTAGGCCAAACTCCCTGCCCTCTTTCTTTTTTGTTCAGTCATGAGTCTTGAACTTTGAGCACTGTCCTTGGGCTCTTTTGCTCAAGGCTAGTGCTCTACTACTTTGAGCCATGGCGCCACTACTGATATTCTGAAATATTGGAGATGAGTCTTTCACAGACTTTGCTGACTGGTCTGGCTTTAAATTGGTATTCGCAGATTTCACCCCCAATTAGCTAGGATTACAGGAATGAACTACCAACACCTGGCTTTGAACTCACTGTTTCGATCATCAAAAATTATATATATATGTGTGTGTGTGTGTGAGTGAGTGATGGAGCTTGCACTGGCCTGGGCACTGTCCTTAGGCCCCCTACCCCTGGGCCTGGCATTGTCCCTGAGCTCTTCAGCTCAAGTCTACCACCCTACCCTTTAGCTAAGCCCCACTTCCCGTTTTCTAGAGGTTAATTGGATATGGGTCTCAGGTCCTTTTGTGCCAGGGATGGCTTTGAACCTTGATCCTCAGATCTCAGCCTCCTGAGTAGCTAGGATTACAGGCGTGAGCCATTCACCTGGCCAAGAATTATATTTTAACTAATTTGTATTTCTCATGATGCCTACAACTGACATCCACAAAGGGCTCAGTGCGTTGTGTTTCATTGATTCTCTGGTATATACAAGTTAGTTGTTATTTATTTTTGTGGGTTGTGGGTCTTGAATTCTGGGCCTGGGCGCTGTCCCTGAGCTCTTCAGCTCAAGGCTACTGCCTTACCCCTAGAACCATAAATTACAAATAAACTGTATGTTTTTTTTTCCTTTTTGCCAGTCCCAGGCTTGAGCTCAGGGCCTGAGCACTGTCCTTGGGCATTTTCAAGGCTAGAGCTCTACCGCTTGAACAACAGTACCACTTGTGGCTTTTTTTCTTTTTTTTTTTTTTGCCAGTCCTGGGCTTGAGCTCAGGGCCTGAGCACTGTCCTTAAGACTTTCTCAAGGGCTTGGAGTTTGGCCTAGTGGTAGAGTGCTTGCCTAGCATGCACGAGGACCCGGGTTTGATTCCTTGGTACCACATACATAGAAAAAAAAGCCAGAAGTGGTGCTGAGGCTCAAGTGGTAGAGCTCTAGCCTTGAGAAAGTCCAAGCACAGGACTGGCAAAAAAAAAAAAAAAAAAAAAAAAAAAGACTTTCTCAAGGCGAAATTTCTACCACGTGAGCCACAGCACCACTTCCAGCTTTTTTCTATGTATGTGGTACTGAGGAATCGAACCTGGGTCTTTCGTGCATGCTAGGCAAGCGCTCTATGACTAGATCAAACTCCCGGCCATGTGGCTTTTTTTTTTTTTCCTATGTATACAGTTCCTGGGTATCAAACCCGGGTCTTCGGGTCTTCGTGCATGCTAGGGAAGCACTCTACACTAGGCCAAACTCCGGCCCCAAACAAAATACCAAATAGTAACAGTTGCAATAACACCCCCCTGGTACCTTAAACTTGTAGCCTGAAATTCCCGTTTATGCCTACATGTCATTTTAAGTATATACTGTATCATCCTTGTGATGACTCATAAGGAAAGTTTGTTTTATTAAGTCACCTATAGTATGTCCCTGGGCATAATAGATTTTCCCTGAAGGTATCCCAAGACTTCAAGTTAGTCACACTAAAAAGGGAAGAATAACATAATGAATCTGAGTTCCATTTAGAGTACTCCTCCGTCTCTTCCCTCCCTTCTCTCTGCCAGTGCCAGGGCTTGAACTAGGGACTCTTACACCATCTGTGATTTTATTTCATTTCTTTTCTTTCTTTTTTTGTCTTGTCTTGGGGCTTGAACTCTGGGCCTGGGTGCTGTCCTTGAGCTCTTCAGTTCAAGGCTAGTACTCTATTACTTGACCCACACAGCTCCACTTCCTAGCTCTCTGGTGGATAAAAGTCTCATGGACTTTAGTGTTGGGGCTGGCTTTCAACTGTGATCCTCAGGTCTCAGCCTTTAGAGTAGCTAGGATTACAAGCATGAGCCACTGGTACCTGGCTTATGCTTTTTTTTTGGTCTATTGTGGGGCTTGAACTCTGGACTTGGGTGTGTCCCTGAGCTTCTTCAGCTCAAGGTTACTGCCTTACCCCTTGAGCCACAGCATTACTTCTGGTTTTCTGGTGGTTAGTTGGAGATAAGAGTTTCACAGTGTTTAGTGTTCAGGCTGGCTTTGAACTGAGATTCTCAGATCTCAGCCTCCTGAGTAGCTAGGATTATGGGTGTGAGCCACTACACCTGGCTATGACTTATTTCTTTATTTATGTTTTTTATTTATTTAATGCCAGTCCTGGAACTTGAACTGATCACTGTCCCTGAGCTTCCTTTGCTCAAGGCTAACACTCTATCATTTGAGCCACAGTGCCATTCCCCAACAATGATTTCTTTCTCTCTTTGTTTCTTTCTTTCTCTCTTTCTTTCTTTCTCTCTTTCTTTCTGTCTTTCTCTCTCTCTCTCTTTCTTTCTGTTAGTTGTTGGTTGTGGGGCTTGAACACTAGGCCTGGGTGCTCTCCCTGAGCTCTTTAGTGAAAGGATATTGCTCTACCACTTGAGTCACAGCACCACTACTAGTTCTCTGGTGCTTATTTGGAGATAAGTGTCTCACAGATTTTCGTGGCACAGCTGGCTTTGAACTGTGATCCTCAGAATCTCAGACCCCCAAGTAGCTAGGATTACAGGCATGAGCCACTGTTGGTTTGTTTGTTTGTTTATTTGCCAGTCCTGGGCTTGAGCTCAGGGCCTGAGCAATGTCCTTGGGATTTCTCAAGGCTAGAGCTCTACCACTTGAGCCTCAACACCACTTCCAGCTTTTTTCTATGTATGTGATAATGAAGAATTCAACCCAGGTCTTTGTGCATGCTAGGCAAGCACTCTACCACTAGGTCAAACTCTCGGCCTGTTGGTTTATTTTTTTAATTAAAAAATAAAGCAAATAAAAAACATATTAAGCTGGGACTGGTGGCTCATGCCTGTAATATTAACTATTCAGGAGGCTGAGATTTGAAGATCACAGTTCACAGCCAGTCTGAGTAGGAAAGTCTGTGAGATTGTTGTTTCCAAATAACCACCAAAAAAACAAACACAGTGTTGTGGCTTAAAGTGGTAGAGTGTTAGCCTTGCACACAGAAGCTCAGGGACAATGCCTGAAACCTGAGTTCAAGCCCCAGGATATAAACAAAAAACAAAAAAAAAAGAAAAAAGAAAAGAATGTGCTCATGCACAAAATGCCTTGTTGATAGAATGGTTTATGTGACGTGAAAGTTTGGTAATAAGCTGTTTGGACACACCCTGATAGTTATTATTGCAAGCTAGTGAAAAAAGATTCATTGCATATTCCTGAATAACTTAATAATTATTTAATACCGGGACCGGGAGTTTGGCCTAGTGGTAGGGTGCTTGCCTAGCATGCATGAAGACCCGGGTTTGATTCCTTGGTACCCCACATATATAGCAAAAAGCCAGAAGTGGTGCTGAGGCTCAAGTGGTAGAGCTCTAGCCTTGAGAAAGTCCAAGGACAGTGCTCAGGCCCTGAGCCCTAAGCCCAGGACTGGCAAAAAATAAATAAATAAATAATTTAATACCTAGCTTAATTTTAGAAATTATTTAAATCAGAGTGGGATTGGTAGAGTAAGGGAAAAAGATTAACATGTAAAAGGGTCAGGCCCAGGTATGCTTTTAATGTTCAAATCAAGAATTTGACTTTTATCCTCTCCTTCTAAGCTACCAAACTGGCTTTTCTGGTGGCAGGCTTTGTTGAATTGAGTGACAGTTGGTAATATTTCTGTTTTGGTAAAAATCTCCTTTGAAATTTTGGCCTGTAGCCTCAACTCTTTAACTCTTTCATCCTTTTATGTCTATCTTGTTTTCTTTTTTTCTCTGCTCTGTTTTCTCTGAGCTCCATGTGCTTTCCTCAGAATCTTTTTGGTAGCTCTGCCAGTCCTTCCAGTCTTGCTTTCTCAAGACTGTCCAGGTCTAAGCCTGTTTTCCTACAAAAAATGTTTGGGAAGTATCCTGGAGTGGGAAAGTATATTTCAACTGTCCTGTATTACATGTTAATAGTTGTAACAAATCTTTATAAACAAGTGCAATTGTTTGTTGGGAGTCAAGAGACACAGTCTGGGAGTTTGGCCTAGTGATAGAGTGCTTGCCTAGCATGCACGAAAACCTGGGTTCAATTCCTCGGTACCAGATACACAGAAAAAAGCAGGAAATGGTGCTGAGGCCCAAGTGGTAGAGCTCTAGCTTTGAGAAAGTCCAAGGACAGTGCTCAGGCCCTGAGCTAAAGCCCAGGACTGGCCAAAAAAAAAAAAAAAAAGAGACACACACACACAAGTCTGGAGTTGGTGGCTCACCCCTGTAATCCTAGTTACTCAGGAGGCTGAGATCTGAGGAACTCAGTTCAAAGCCAGACGGGGCAAGAAATCACCATCTAGACGTGGTGCTGTAGCTCAAAGTGGTAGGGCTCTAGTCTGGAGCTGAAGAGCTCAGGGACAGCGCCCAGGCCCAGAGTTCCAAGCCCCATGGGTGACAAAAAAACAAAAACCTGAGGTGGTACTGTGGCTCAAGTGGTAGAGCGATAGCTTGGAATACAAAGATGCTCGGGGATAGTGCCCAAGCTCTGAGGTCAATCCCCACAACTTGAGAAAAAAAAAAAAAAGAGAGAAACACGCACGCACACAGGCTCTCATACTCATTAGGATTACTATCATTATCAAAAAGATTATACCATGCCTCTTACCCTGTGTCTCCTGTCTCTCCTTTGGTCAACATGGTATCCCACTTCAACTCTCCACTGGAGTTGATCTGGTTTGTTCATATTGTTTCTCTGCTCTTTCTTTGCTTTACTACTATCATTGCTTTGTTTTCTAATAGTGTTATGTGCATTTGAGGGGATGCAGGTCTTTGTGTCAGGAGTCTCCCTGTATTTAGTGCTTTCCGATAAAGATTCCCAATTTGAAAAGAAAAAGAAGGAAAAAAAAAAGGTCACGTGTCTGTGACTCATATCTGTTATGCTAGCTAGTCATGAAGCTGAGATTCTGAGGATCATTCCCAGAAGCTGTGCACTGGTGACTAACGCCTGTAATCCTAGCTACTCAGGAGGCTGAGATCTGAGATCTGAAGATCAGTGTTCAACACCAGTCAGGGCAGGAAAGTCCTTAACTCTTTTTTTTTGCCAGTCCTAGGATTGAGCTCATGGATTGAGCACTGTCTTTGGATTTTCTCAAGGCTAGAGCTCTACCACATGAGCCTCAGCACCAGTTCCAGCTTTTTCTATGTATATGGTACCAAGGAATCGAACCTGGGCCTTCGTGCATGCTAGGCAAGCACTCTACCACTAGGCCAAACTCCCAGCCCAGGTCCTTAACTGTTATTATCTCCAGTTAATCATCAAGAAGTTGGGAGTGATGGCCAAGATGGTAGCCAGGTGGTAGAGTGCTTGCCTAACATGCACAAAGACCTGGGTTTGATTCCTCAGTACCTCGTACATAGAAAAAAGCTGGAAGTGGTATTGTGGCTCAAATGGTAGAGAACTAGCCTTGAGATAGCCTAAGGACAGTGCCCAAGTACTGAGTTCAAGCCCCAGGAAGGGCAAAAAACAAAAATGGTCTCCAGATTTCATTTCCAACACAACCAGCTAAAAAATCAAGTTATAGAGAGTCAATTCAACAAACCAACCAAGTGTGAAGCCAGTTCCAAAACACAGTCCAGTCCCAAAGCACCAAAAACAATCTTCATGCTTTGCACTTGGAGGGGTTTCTCACATTTTTTTTTGTCGGTTGTGGGACTTGAACTCAGGGCCTGGGGTGCTATTCCTAAGTTCCTTTGTGTTCAAGGCTAGCACTCTACCACTTGAGCCACAGCACTACTTCTGATTTTTGAGTGGTTAATCAAAGATGAGTCTTACAGAGACTTTGCTGCCTGGGCTGGCTTTGAACAAGGATCCTCAGATCTCAGCCATCCTGAACAGCTGGGATTATAGGTGTGAGCCTCTAGTCCAGCTTCTTCTGTGTTTTTAAGTTTCAACTCAAGGTGTCTACTGTGCAAGCTATCTCACTCAAGCTTACAATAAATAAAACTCAATTCTATGGCTTTTGAAAAAGTATGATCAGACAGGAACCACGTAAAGATCACACCAATAGCCCTGTGTATTCAGGAGGTTGAAACCTGTGAGTTAAGGTCAACGTCAGCCAGATAAGAAAAATCTGAGAATTTTATTTCAATTAGCCACCAAATGTCTGCAAGTGGAGGAATGGCGCAAGTGGTAGAGCATCAACAACTAAAGGGGAGTCTGAGAGAGGTTTCAAGGTCCTGAATTCACACACACACAAGAGTCAGATACCTGGGTTAGGACATAAGACTGGTAGAGGGTTTGCCTAGCATGTCTGAGCCAGCATTGTTCATCCTCTCCCCAAAAAATCAGATCTACTATACAATCATGATTGAGAACCACAGAAATACAGGGAAAATATTTGTAGAAATATACACTGACAAATATTGTACTTATGGTCTTGAGAAATGGATACTAAATTGTTTTATATTGCCCTAGACCACCAGTTGACATTTAGCTGCTAGTGAGAGAAACTGAGATATCAGTTTCTTGCTCCTCTATTCTCTTTTCTCTTCCCTTCCCTTCCTCCTTCCCTCCCTCCTTTTTTTCTTTCTTTTCTTTGAGTCATGTTCTTTTGCTAGAGAGTCCAAGATGACCTCAAACTTTCAATTTTTCTTCTTTAGCTTCTCAAGTGCTAAGATCACCACATACACCTTATATCAAAGTGGGGTAAAACAGACATGCAAAAGAATGACACATTAACAAGAGTATGATTTTTTTCTTTGTTTTGTCAGTCCTAGGAACTGAACTCAGGGCCAGAATACTGTCCTTGGGCTTTCCTCAAGGCTAGTGCTCTACCACTTGAGCCACAGCACCTCTTCTAGCTTTTTTATGTATGTGGTCCCAAAGAATCAAATCTGAGTTTTTGTGCATGCTAGGGCAAACTCCTACCACTAGGGCAAACTCCTGTCCCAAGTATGTTTTATATAATGTATAGAAATAAAATCATCTATACTCATGCATTATTATTTTGATTTAAATACTAAGTGCTTGCTATTGATCTATTAAAAATGAAGATCTCTGGGGGCCGGGAGTTTGGCCACGTGGTAGAGTGCTTGCCTCGCATGCATAAAGACCCGGGTTCAATTCCTCAGTACCACATACATAGAAAAAAGCAGGAAGTGGTGCTGAGGCTCAAGTGGTAGAGCTCTAGCCTTGAGAAAGTCCAAAGACAGTGCTCAGGCCCTGAACTCAAGCCCAGGACTGTCAAAAAAAAAAAAAAAAAAAAAAAGATCTCTGGAAGTGGCACTGTGGCTCAAGGAGTAGAGTACTAGCTTTAAGCTGAAGAGCTCAGGGACAATGCCCAGACCCAGAGTTCAAACCCCATGACCAACAACAACAAGAAGAAAAATAAGTTCTTTAATTTTATGTCTAATTTTTAATTTTTAGAAGGCTTTCAAAATGATATTCCCATAAATTTTACCTTCAAAAACAACATCCGTCTATAAAATTGAGATAGTAGAAGATATATGCAAACCTGAAGTAATGTTTCCTAAATGAACACATGAATGAATGAAGTTAAGATCAGTGCTTTAGTAGAATCAGGCTAATAATAGTTACATGGTGTCATTAAGCACAGAATGATCAATCAGTAAAGTGAATTCACTGAACAGTTTCATCCTGGTTACCAAGGGCAAGAGGGATAACATGTTTTTTTGGCCAGTCCTGGGGCTTTAACTCAGGGCCTGAGCACTGTCCTTGGGCTTTCTCAAGGCTAGAGCTCTGCCACTTGAGCCATGGCATCACTTCTGGCCTTTTGTCTATATATGGTACGAAGGAATTGAACCTGGGTCTTCATACATGCTAGGCAAGCATTCTACCACTAGGCCAAACTCCTGGCCATATTTAATATATTTTCACTTTTTTTTTTTTTGGCTATGGGACTTGAACTCTGGGTCTGGCACTATCCCTGAATTCCGCAGCTCAAGGCTAATGCTCAACCACTTGAGCTACTGTGTCACTTCCAGTTTTCTGGTGGTTAATTAGAGATATCAGTCTCACAAGCTTTCATGTCAAGCTGGCTTTGAACTGTGATTCTCAGATCTCAGCCTCCTGAATAGCTAGGATTACAGGCATGAGCCACTGATGCTCCACTCAATATGTTTGAATATATTAATATATAAATATTTTTTTCCAGTCCTGGGCCTTGAACTCAGGGCCTGAGCACTGTCCTTGGGCTTTCCTCAAGGCTAGAGCTCTTCCACTTGAGCCACAGCACCAATTCCGGCTATGTGGTACCAAGGAGTCAAACCCAGGTCTTTGCACATGCTAGGCAAGTACTCTACCACTAGGCCAAACTCCCGGCCCCGAGACATATATTTTAATTTACTCTATAAAATTATGGTTTGATGGACTCGAAGACCAAAGTTCATAACACAAAATAGTAATAAGCTAAATTTACAACCTGAGCTCCATTTTTGGAAAATTTCTTTTCCTTTTTCTTTTTTTTTTTTGACAGTTCTGGGGCTTGAACTCAGGGCCTAGGCACTGTCCCTGAGCTTCATTTCCTTCTTTTTTTTCTTTTCCCTTCAAAGTCAGCACTCTACCACTTGAGCCATAGTGCCCCTTCTGGCTTTTTCTGTGTATGTGATACTGAGGAATAGAACACAGGGTGGTTTCATGAATGCTATCCAAGCACTCTACCACTAAGTCACATTCCCAGTCTGGATAATTCCTTTACTGGATCATTTTAAGACAGTAAAAAATAAATGTAGGGGGCTGGGAGTTTGGCTTAGTGGTAGAGAGTACTTGTCTAGCATACACAAAGATCCAGGTTCAATTCCTTGGTATCACATATATAGAAAAAGCTGGAAGTGGTGCTGTGGCTTAAGTGGGCCTCCCCTCTCCCCTTTTTAAAACTAGAGAATCTACTCAGTGTTATCTACATACAAGTTGTAGTTAGAATTGGGGTCTAGTATTCACTTCTATTTGGAACACACACTTTGTCATACTGACCTCTTAACCACTTTGGTGAAACATCAAGCAGACAAGAAAATCCCTAGGCGTTATGACACTTGAGGAAAATAGGACTGGATCACCTTAAGCGATTGAGGTACACTTTTGGATTCCAAGGAGGTCAAAAGCAATATTTTCAGCTGATGAAAGCTGCTAAAGCATTGTGTTAAAATTGTCACAGTTTAGACTCCCCCTGGTGGCCATACCAAGGCAGGACAGAGAGCTAATTTGCAGAATTACAATTTGGTGGTTTGTTAAAATTCCCTGTCCTTTTTGTTAAATTCTCTTTTTAAATGGACACCCTATACAGATGGTTCTTTTACATAATAGAAAAAAATAGCGGAGGGCTTTTGTTTTGTTTCTGGTTCAAGAATTCTGTCTACAGTCTGGGAGTCTGGCCTAGTAGATAAGCTAGTGGTGGCTCATGCCTGTAATCCCAGCTACTCAAGAGGTTGAGATCTGAGGATCAAGGTTCAAAGCCTGGGCACAAAAAGACCTTTGAGTCTTATCTCCAATTGACCTCTAGAAAACAGAAGCAGGGCTTGGCTCAAGCGTAAAGCAGTAGAGTTCAGGGACAGCTCCCCGGCCGAGTTCAAGCCTTATGACCCACAAAAACAAAACAAATAAAAAATAGTGGATACACTTGTTTGTTAAACTTGTCATTTAAAATATGATGTAAAAATCAACATTAATAAATTCTTTAATAAAAAAAAATAGTGGACAGACAGTAAGATTTAAACAGAAACTAGAGCTCTGAAAGGTAAAAAATCCCATGACTGTATATTTCTAAATATTTAACAGATATTTATTAAAGACTTCCACTTAAATTTATGCTTGTAAGTAATAAGCTACATGAGTCTAGGATGTTCTTTGCTTATTTGGTTATAACAAAGTCTTTCTAAGAAAGCATTATTAGCTTTGAACTTATAACCTTTTTGCCTCAACATTCAGAGTTCTGGGATTCCAGGTATGCCCTACCACATCTGTTTAGTATGCCCTTTTAAGATAAAATAAATATCCACTTGTCTGGAATGTTAGATCTCTTACAACTATGGTAGGAATCTTGCTCTTCTTTCCTACATAGAAAATGGGTGAATGATGGAAGGGATGATGTTTATCAAGATGCATTGAACTCATAAATTAACATTTTAAATCGAAACCCTGTATACTGCAACAATGACAACTACTACAACGATAATAAAAGTAGAACAACCTTAAGGAATGCCCTGATGAAACACAAGTACCAAACGATATTGGCCAAGGAAGGTAAAAACCATAGCAAAAGTTATTCTCATGATACAAGTGTGCTTTGATGGACAGAGTTCATCAAAGGGAGTGCCTTGGACAGTGCCCTTGATGAGACTGCGAGGAACTGATCAGTTGGTAAGTAATTTCACCATGGCAAGTCTTTGTGAATCTGCTTCTTTCAGAGAATCTCTAGTCCTATAGGAAATACGAGCCACAGCATTTCCTTTCTAATCCAGTGGTGTTAAGTTGGCATATATGGAGAGAGAGAGAGAGAGAGAGAGAGAGAGAGAGAGAGAGAGAGAGAGGGGCGCAGAGGCTAGTGTTAGAGCTTCCTACATATAGTTTGTTTTTTTTTTTTCTTTTTGTCTGTCATGGGGCTTGAACTGGGCACTGTCCCAGAGCTTCTACTTTCAAGGCTAGTGCTTTACCACTTTGAGCTCCAGTGCCACTTTTATTTTTTATTTATTTTGTGGGTCAAGACGCTTGAACTCTGGGCCTGAGTGCTATCCCTGAGCTCTTCAGCTCATGACTACCACCCTACCCTGGGCCTGGGCATTGTCCCTCAGCTCTTCAGCTCAAGGCTACTGCCCTATCCATTTCTGTTTTTTAAATTGGAGATAAGAGGCTCAAGGTCTTTAGTGTCCAGGCTAGCTTTGAACTTTGATCCTCAGATCTCATTCTCCTAAGTAGCTAGGATTACAGGCGTGAGCCTCCTTGCCTGGCTCACTTCAGGTTGGCTTTGAACTGTGATTCTCAGATCTCAACCTCCTGAGTAGCTAGGATTGCAGGTGTGAGTTACCGGCACCTGGTTTATTTCCCCATTTTTGTTTTGATTTTTGCCAGTCCTGGTGAATGAACTCAGAGCCTGAGCAAAAGCCTTGGGCTTTTTCAAGTCTAGAGCTCTACCACCTGAACCACAACACCATTCCAGCTTTTCCTGTGTATGTGATACTAGGGAATAGAACCTAGGTCTTCCTGCATGCTAGGCAAGCACTCTACCATCAGGCAAACTCCCAGCCATATTTTCCAATTTTTAAAAGAACTGAAAATACAAGTTTAGAAGAAAAGCAGGAGGTCAGGGAATTGAGGCCTATACAACTTACAGATGGCAGTATATCTTCCTGAAAACAAAATGTAGTCTGGGGCTACAGACAAATGTGGAATTACAGATGGGACACTAGATCTTCGGCAGCAGTCTTATATGAAACAGAATATAGCTGGGCACTGGTGGCTCATGCCCACAATCATAGCTATTCAGGAGGCTGAGATCTGAGAATCATGGTGCAAAGCCTGCCTGGGCACTAAAGTCCATGAGACTCTTATCTCCAACCAGAAAACTGGAAGTGACACTATGGCTCAAAGTGGTAGAGTGCTAGCTTTGAGGTGAAGAGCTCAGGGATAGCATCCAGGCCCAAAGTTCAAGCCCCCCAAATGACAAAAAATGAAAATAAAAATAAAGAGAATACAGATACACCAATCAGAAATTCATCTTTAAACACTCTAACTGCAAAGATCAACCAAGATGGTTGAGATGGGCTAACATGTTGTCATCCTAGCATGTCTGTCACATGCTGTTTACTGTCTTTCTTTTCTTCCATTTTTCCTTCCTACCATCCTTTTTTTTTTTTGGGCCAGTCCTAGGCCTTGAACTCAGGGCCTGGGCACTGTCCTTGGGCTTTCTCAAGGCCATTTCTCTACCACTTGACCCACAGCACCACTTAGAGCTTTTTTCTATGTATGTGGTACCAAGGAATCAAACCCTGGTCTTCATGCATGCTAGGCAAGCACTTTCACCACCCAACATTTTTTTTTTTTTTTTTTTTTGTGGTTCATGGGCTGGAATTCAGCCTGGGACGCTGTCCCTGAGCTCTTCAGCTCAAGGCTACAGCCCTTCCCCTGGGCCTGGGCATTGTCCCTGAGCTTTATAGCTCAAGGCCATTGCCCTACCATTGAGCCAAGCGCCACTAGCATTAGAGATAAGCATCTCAGATGCTTTTGTGCCCAGGCTGGCTTTGAACCTTGATCCTCAGATCTCAGCCTTCCTGAGTAGCTAGGTGTGAGCCACTGCATCAGGCTTACACCACTATGTATTTATTACCTGTATAGTGGCATTAAATTTCCAGGTCAGTACAACTATAAAGTGTGTATAATCCAGGACTGGTGGCACATATCTGTAATTCTAGCACTAGAGAGATGAGGCAGAAGGAATATGAGTTCAAGATAGTGAAGGCCAGAATGGCGGAAAGGGGGCTGTGAAGTTGGCCTAGTGGTAGAGTGCTTACCTAGCATGCACCTAGACTGGGGTTCCACTCCTCAGTACCACATACACAGAAAAAGCTGGAAGTGGGGGCCGGGATTTGGCCTAGTGGTAGAGTGCTTGCGTAGGATGAGTGAAGACCAGGGTTTGATTCCTCGGTACCATATACATAGAAAAAAAGCGGGAAGTGGTGCTGAGGCTCAAGTGGTAGAGACCTAGCCTTGAGAAAGTCCAAGGACAGTGCTCACGCTCAGAGCTCAAGCCCAGGACTGGCAGGAAGGAAGGAAGGAAGGAAGGAAGGAAGGAAGGAAGGAAGGAAGGAAGGAAGGAAGGAAGGAAGGAAGGAAGGAAGGAAGAGCATCTGAAAGTGGTGCTTTGGCTCAAGTGGTAGAAAGTCCAAGGACAGTGCTCAGGCCCCAAGTTCAAGCCCGGAGACTGGAGAAAAGGGGAAGGAAGGAAGGAAGGAAGGAAGGAAGGAAGGAAGGAAGGAAGGAAAATAGAACCAGAGGCAGGGTTCAAGTCTATAATCTCAGCTACTGAGGATGCTAAGATCTGAGATTTGTCATTAGAAGTTAGCTGGGGCAGGAAAGTCTGAGACTTATCTTCAATTAAAACACCAAAGGGCCACAAATGGAGTTGTGGCTCAAGTGACTTAGTGCTAGCCTTGAGTGGAAAAATCTAAGAGCTTGTAAGCTCCCAATCCAAGTTCAAGCCCAAGTACATGTGCACGGACAGACAGACAGACAGACAGACAGACACACACACACACACACACACACACGAGAGAGAGAGAGAGAGAGAGAGAGAGAGAGAGAGAGAGAGAGAGAGAGAGAGAAAGAGAGAGAAGCAATTTTACTACTTCTGAAGTATTCTCCCAAAGGCTTGTGACAATTTATACTACCACCCAACCTGTGTACGGTTCCAGTTGCTCTCTTTTAATATCTTAGACTTTTCCCCACTTACTTTCTTAGTATGCTCATGAACTTTCATGTATACAATTTTTTGAATACTATTTGTTCTACACCATGTAATCAACGAGTGTGTTAGGTTTTTTTTTGATAGTCGGTCGTGAGGCTTGAACTCAAGGCCATGGCGCCGTTCCTGAACTCTTTCGCTCAAGGTTAGTGCTCTAACCACTTTGAACCCACAGCCCCACTTACGACTTACTGGTTCACTGGCGATAAGAAACTTCCCCGACCAGGCTGGCTTCGCGCCGTGACCCCCAGACCTCACCCTCCTAAGTAGCTAGACGTGAGGCACCAGCACCCGGCCAGTTTTTCACATTTTACTGGTGAGAAAACAGAAGAAGTCTCATTGTGGAGACAAGTTTCTTCTTTTCTAAAGTAACGTCTTGCTTTTCTGATTCACTCACGTCATCTTTTTGCCTTCGAACATGGAAACATTTCTTTGTGGAGAGGGTCCACAGGGGCCCGGGTACGCCGAGCTAGGGTGGCTCCCCTCTCCTTCACCTCACCAAAGCCCTCTTCACCCACCAACTCCGAGGTCGCGGTGGCTGGGCAACGCACTTGCACCACGGGGTTTGGACCACTGGGGACCCCGTAGACCACTCCTCCCCGCGTTCTCGCAGGTCTGGGCGTTCGGAAGCGCCAGCGCCGCGCTGGAGAGGGCCTGGCCAGCGACTTCCGGCGGCAAGGCGCGACGGGATAGGTGGAGGCTCGCGGCGCTAGCGCCCCGGGCACCGGAAGTGCCGTCGTTTCTGGCTCTCCCGGACCGCTGCCTTCCAGGTTGGAGCGTTGCCCCGGAAGTGCTCCCCCTACCCCAGCCCGCGGCAAACATGGCGGTGGACTCGTCCATGGAGCTGCTATTTTTAGATACTTTTAAACATCCGAGCGCTGAGGTAAGGCTTAGTGACTGGAGTCGGACAGCGTTTGCGGACTTGGAGACTCTCTGTCACACAAAAAATCGTCTGGCGTCCAGGAGTTTCCTTCCGGTGTCTGTGGCTTCAGTTCTTCACGTACACACTCCCTCCCCCAGCTCGGGTGTGAGCGGCGCCCGCTGCGGGGCGGCGGCGGCCCCTGCCGGCCCCCCGCCCCCCGCCGCTCGCCCCCCTGCGGCTTTTGATTGCCGAGCTGGCTCTGCTGCTGTTGTTGTTTTTGCTTTTATTTGGTCCCGTCAGCCTCGGGCCTGGAGGACGGCGGGGGTCCGCTGGGAGCTGGGCCTCTGGTCCTTGACCGCGGGGAGCGGGTCCGAGCCGTGCGCGCTGGCTCCGCGGTTTCTCTAAATGTCTCCTGGATCCCCGTTCTAAGGGGAGTCAGATGGCCCGGTTGTGTAGCCAGTTCGTCACGACACTTTAATGTTCTTTGACGCTGGGGAAACGTCATACATTAGCACCCGAGATGCTTTCATCTCCTTTTGAGGGGAGGTGGGGTAGGTGGGTGGAGGAATACTTTGGAAGCAAGGAGAATTGTAATCAAAACTGGACCCCAGAAGCAGATATATATTGTCGTTTCGAGGCTCTGGCGTGGGTGGGGTCTTGTGGATCAGCAAACCAACGATTTGAGCTCCCCTGAATGTGCGAGATACTTAACTGTAGATTGAAATGTAAAGGCGTCCACAGAGAAATCGAAAGCAACAGTTAAAAAGAACTGTTTATCATAATATAAAGTTTACAGAATGGTTCTTTTTGTGGAGATTATTTCTTTCCTTTTGATTTGATTTGAGCTGGTAATGAGGCTTGAGCTGGGGACCTGAGTATAATCCTTTATTTTCTTTACCTCCATTTAACTTATTTACCTCCACTTTAGCTTTCCATGTAGCTAGTATTAAAGGTGACAGACACTTGTCTTGTGGAATTAGGTTGTTGGGTTTTTTTTTTTTTGCCAGTCCTGGGGTTTGAACACAGGCCCTGAGCACATTGGGCTTTCTCAGGCTAGCACTCTACTATTTGAACCACAGCACCACTTCCAGCTTTTTTTCCTATGTATGTGGTACCAAGGAATTGAGCCCGGGTCTTCGTGCATGCTAGGCAAGCACTCTACCTCTAGGCCCGAAAGTAAGTTCCCCCCTCTTCCTCCCCCCCCAATCATGGGGCTTGAACTGGACGTGGGCGCTGTCCCTGAGCTCTTCAGCTCAAGGCAATCATCCTACCCCTTGAGCCATAGCACTACCTCCGGTTTTCTGGTGGCTAATTAGAGATAAGGGTCTCATGGGCTTCAGTGTCCAGGCTGGTTTTTCAACCATGATCCTCAGATCTCAGCCACCTGAGTGGCTAGGATTATGGATGTGATCTACTGGCACGTGGCTGGAACAAAATAAATTTAGTTTTAATTTATTTTGTCTATTGTCTAGTACTAAGTTTTTTTCTTTTCTTTTCTTTTTTTTTTTGCCAGTCTTGGGGCTTGAACTCAAGGTCTGAGCACTGCCTTGTGCTTTCTGAAAGCTAGAGCTCAGCCATTTGACCCAAAGCATCATTTCTGGCATTTTTCTATGTATGTGGTACCCAGGAATTGAACCCAGGTTTTGGTGCATGCTCGACAACACACTACCACTGGGTCAAATTCTCAGCCCTGTCCCTGAGTTCTTTTGCGCAAGGCTAGTGCTCTGCCATTTGAGCTACAGAGCCACTTCAGGTTTCTTAGTGGTTAATTGGAGATGAAAGTCTCATGGACTCTTTTTTTTTTTTTTTTTAACCTCGGCTGACTTTGAACAGCAATACTCAAATTTCAGCCTCTTGAGTAGTTAGGATTATAGGTGTGAGTCACCAGTGCCCAGCTTGGGAAACTTATTTCTAATTAGTTGTAGAAAAAATAGCTGGAAGTGGGTTGTGGCTCAAGTGGTAGATGATAGTCTTGAGCAAAAAAGAAGCTTAGGGACAGTATGGACCCAAGCACAGAGTTCAAGCCACAGGACTGGCAAAAAAAAAAAAAAAAATCCAGAAATCCAGAATTTTGGAAGTTCCCTGGTTGCAGAGGTTTGACATAAGGGATTGTGGTGGTAGTCTCTAGTGATTAAAGCAAAACATCAGTTGAAAGTTAAGTGCAGCCGGGCTGAGAGTTTGGCCTAGTGGTTAAAGTGCTTGCCTGGCATGCACGAATACCCGGGTTCAATTCCTCGGTACCACATACATAGAAAAAAGCTAGAAGTGGTGCTGAGGCTCAAGTGGTAGATCTCTAGCCTTGAGAAAGTCCAAGGACAGTGTTCAGGCCTTGAGCCCAAGCCCAAGACTGGCAAAAAAAAAAAAGAAAAAAAGCTGCAAGAGTGGTGCTGTGGCTCAAGAAGGAAAGTGCTACCCTTGAGAAAGCCCAAAGACAGTGCCCAGTCTCTGAGCTCAAGCCCAAGGACTGGCCAAAAGAAAAACACAAGTGCACTATAGGTTGGCTTACAACGTATATTAGATAACATGGATTTTGTTCAGATGTTAGTATTTAGGATTGAACCCAGTACTGTGCACATGGTAGTCAAACACTACAACTGAGTTACATCTCCAGCCTTGGACTTTTTTTTTTTTTGGCCAGTCCTGGCTCTTGAATTCAGGGCCTGAGCACTGTGCTTGGCTAGAGCTCTACCACTTGAGAAACAGCACCACTCTTGCGGCTTTTTTCTATGTTTGTGGTACCCAGGAATCGAACCCAGGTCTTTGTGCATGCTAAGCAAGCTCTCTACTACTAGACCAAACTCCTGACCAGTATTTTATTTGTGACATTTGAATGAAGAAAGTTAAATGAGAGATGAGTGCTATGTTCAGTTGGAAAAGACTTTTACTTACAATATGTCCATTTTTCCCTATTTTTTTAAGCAAAGTTCTCATATAGATGTGGTTCGCTTTCCATGTGTTGTTTATATAAATGAAGTTCGAGTCATACCCCCAGGAGTAAGAGCCCATAGCAGCCTACCTGACAACAGAGCATATGGGTAAGTCAAGTCTCTTTATAAAACTTCGACTAATATAAAACTAATATTCATATATTTTGTGCTAGGAGTGAAGGTGTGGCTTGTGAGACAGTGCAAAAAAGCTAAATAAGAGTGAGAGGGCCTGAGTTCAAACCCTAGCACTGGCACTAATCAAAAAGCAACAATAACAACAACAAAATGACTGAATATATATTGTGCTAGGGATCAAATTGAGGTAATTACTTGTTAGTTAAGCACTCTACTACTGACCTATATCCTCTGCCCAGAAGGAAGTGTTTGACTTGATTTTTCCTTTTAAAGCAACTAAGAAAAAGAAAATTTACACTTATATCTTTGTCCTATACATTTTCTCATACTTGTCAAAAGGAAATAAATATGTATAAAATGGAAAAGATGGAAAATAATAATATTTCCAATAGGCTTCTCTGGTTATACTGTTGTTTTTTTTTGTTTTTTTTGGTCGGGAAAAGCATATAGGTTATCTGTTTTTTGGTTGGTTGTGGGGCTTGAACTTAGTACCTGGGTGCTGTCCCTGAGCTCTTTGTATCACTCTACCACTTTGAGCAAACAGCTCCATTTCTGGTTTTCTGGTAGGTAACTGGAGATGAGTCACATAGATTTTTTTTTAAAAATCAGTTGCAGGGCTTAAACTCAGGGCCTAGGCACTGTCCCTGAGCATTCTACCACTTGTGCCACAGTGTCACTTCCAGTTTTTGAGTGGTTAATTAGAGATAAAAGTCTCACATGGACTTTTCTGAGCTGGCTAGCTTCATACTACAGCCTCCTCTTTAGCTAGGATTACAGGCATGAGTCACCAGCATATGGATCTCCTAGACTTTTCAGCCTGGGCTGGCTTTGCTTTTTTTGTTTGTTTTTGTTAATTGTGAGGCTTGAACTCAGATCATGGGTGCTGTCCTTAACTCTTTTGTTCAGTGCTAGTGTTTTACTACTTTGAACCACTACTTTACCCACTCTCATTTTGGGGACTTAGAACTGAAATGCTCAGATTTCAGCCTCCTGAGCAGTTAGGATTACAGGAGTGAACCAGCAGTGCCCAGTCTGTTTATCTATTTTTAAAGATTTAATTAGGGCCAGTAACATGGCATAGTGGTAGAGTTCTTGCCTAGCATGCACGAAGCCCTGTGTTCAATTCCTGTGTCCACATACATAGAAAAAAGCTGCAAGAGTGGTGCTGTGTCTCACGTGGTAGAATGCTATACTTGAAAATGCCCAAGGACAGTGCCCAGGCCCTGAGTTCAAGCCCCAGGAATGGGAAAAAAGAAAAATTAAAAAAGAAAAAAAGATTTAATTATGAAAGATGGTTTTAAGTGTACAAATTAGATTATGAATATAGTGCATTTTGATCAGTGTCATCCCTTCTATCATTCTCTCACATCTTTCCAGTCCCATCCATACATACCCTCAGTTAAGTGATTCCATATTCACATTTTAATATGACTACTCATTTGCTCTCCTATCCTTTCTCCATTCACTGGCTCCCCTCCCTCCCCCCCCGTGGTCCCCCCCACTCCCGGCTTTTCGTCTCCCCCTGTTAAAACCATGTTTCAGGTCTCTGATACTGTTCATTAGTTGTTCAGAGGAGTTATACCATTTGTATCCTCCCTTGAGTATACTATATTTCAATTTATTTGTATATATATATATGTATATAACCCTGCATATGTTTTCATATATGCTTATAGTTTACATCTGATTGCCACATACAAGAGAAAACATGTGTCACTGTCTCAACTTGATTTACTTCATATAACATAAAATTTTCTAGTTTTTTTTCTTTTTCTTTTTTGGTGCTGGTACTTGAATTAAGGACTTGGGTGCTGTCTCTTAGCTTTTTCCTTCAAGGCTTGATAAAGTGGAGCCACAGTACCTCTTACTGGTTTTTGCTCGTTACTTGAAGATCAATGTCTCATGGACTTTTCTGCTTGGGCTAACTTTGAATACTGATCCTCACATTTTAGCCTGGATTACAGATGTGAGCCACCAGTGTCCAGCTATATTTACCATATTTTCTTGATTCATTCATCATTGTAGGGCATTTGGGATGCTTCCAAAATTGGCTATGGTGAATAGTGCAGCAATGAACATGGGTATCGAAATGTCATTATTCTGTCTTGTGATCTTTTGGATAAATACTCAAGGATGATATTCTGGATCATGGAACTTGAATTTTGGGGCCTGGGTGCTAGCTAGCAGCTTCTACACTCAAAGCTAGTACTTTACCACTTGAGCCAAATCCCTCCTAGGATTTTATTGTTCATATTTTTTTGTCCTGGGCTTGAACTCTGGGCCTGGGCGTTGTCCTTGGGCTCTTCAACTCAAGGCTACTGCCCTACACCTTGAGCCACAGTGCCACTTCCAGTTTTCTGGTGGTTAACTGGAGATAAGAATCTCATGGAATTTAGGACTTTAGTGCCTGCGCTGGCTTTGAACCATGATCCTCACATCTCAGTCTCCTGAGTAGTTAGGTTTATAGGCATGAGCCACGGCACCTGGCCTTTTTTGTGGGGGGGCCAGTCCTGGGGCTTGAACTCAGGGGCTGAGCCCTGTCTTTGGGCTTTTTCACGGCTAGGATTCTACCACTTGATCCACAACATCACTTCTGGCATTTTCTATGTATGTGGTACTGAAGAATTGAAACCCAGGTTTTTGTGCATGCTAGACAAGCACTCTACCACTAAGCCAAACTCCTGGCCTCTAACATTACTTTTAATGTGGAGATTCCAGGTTTCCAGATTTTTTTTTTTTTTCTTTAGTCCTGGGGCATGAAGTCAGGGCCTTGACACTGTTCTTGAGCTTCTTTTGTTCAAAGCTGGTACTCTACTATTTGAGTCACAGCTCCACTTCTGGCTTTTTCTGTTTATGTGGTACTGAAGAACTGAACCCAGAGCTTCATGCATGCTAGGCAAGGACTCTACCATTAAGAAACATTCCCAGCCCATATAAGTTTTTTCCTTATGAAATTCATAAATACGTCAGGCGCAATGGCCCACGCCTACTCAGGAGGCTGAGATCTGAGGATCATGGTTCAAAGCCCTGGCAATACAAAGCCTTGCAAAGTTACAAAGCCATAAGACTCTTATCTCCAATTAATCACTAGAAAAATGGGAAGTGGGGCTGGGCGTATAGGGTAGGGAAGTAGCCTTGAGCTGAAGAGCTCAGGGACAGCACCTAGGGCAGAGATCAAGCCACCCCCCAAAAAATATTCATAAATATAAGGGTGTAAAAATTAAAATCCTTAGAATTGTTCTGTCCAAGGAGAATTCTGATAGTTTTTAATGTATTCCCCCTCCCCCCCACCTTGATCTCTGGGCCTGATGAATTTGTTTTTAATTTTTAAGGGTAATGTTTGGCTACTTTGGAATTGGATATTAATAAAATGTTGCTAAATATCATAGTTGCATTTTTGTTATTTGGATATGAAGATTATTATATCCTAATCCTAGGATTGCTCAACTTTTTAGTTCCTATGGCTTTTATTTTAATAAAGTAAATAATTGTTACAAAAGCTGACATTTTACCTTGTTTTGTTCACAGGGAAACATCTCCACATACATTTCAACTGGACTTATTCTTCAACAATGTAAGCAAACCAAGTGCCCCAGTTTTTGATAGGTTGGGAAGGTATGTACCTGTTAAAAAATTTCATGGAAACCTCATGTTAGAAAGCAAAACCTTTTTATTCTTCAAGTAAGAAGAAAAGGTATATCTGGTGGTAGAGCAAAGAATTGGAAATGTGAAAGAAATGTCAAACTTGTAAGAAGTTTATGTAATAGACTTAATTGTATGAATTATAATTCATATTTTGTTTCTTTTTTACCTGCACATACATTTCTTTTTTTTGCCTGGGCCTAGGGCTCAGGACCCAGGGCACTTTTTTTTGCTCAAGGCTAGTACTCTAGCCTGGCTTTTTTTTTTTTTTTTTGATGGTTAACTGGAGATAAGAGTCTTTTGGAGGGGCTGGGAGTTTGACCTAGTGGTAGAGTACTTGCCTAGCATGCAGGAAGCCAAAGCTCTGGGTTCCATTCCTCAGTACCACATATACAGAAAAGCTGGAAATGGTGCTGTGGCCAAGTGTAGAGAACTAGGCTTGAGAAAGCCCAAAGACTGTGCCTAGCTCTGAGTTCAACCCCCAGGACTGGGGGGGGGGGGGACAATCATGGACTTTTCCTGTCTGGAAAGTTATATGTCAGCCTTTTTAAGTAGCTAGGATTGTAGGCATTGGCCATGTGTTCTCAGCATACATACATTTCCTATGTACATGATGCTATCATAATTCATCTGGTTTGTTAGTAACTATTTAGAAAAGATTGCTTTGACTGTGGTGGGCAATACTGAGGTTAGAACACAGGGCTTCACAATCCTAGACAATTGCCCTAACACCGAGCCATACCTCCAGCCAGAAAAGATTGCCCTTGATTTTTTTTTTCTTCTCTCCTGCCCTCCCCCTCCCCTCCAGTCCTGGGGTTTGAACTCAGGGCCTGGGTACTGGCTCTGAGCTTCTTTTGCACAAGGCTAGTGCTATGTCATTAGAGCCACAGTGCCGCTTCCAGCTTTTTCTGTGTATGTTACTGAGGAATCGGACCCAGGGTTTTCATGCATGCTAGGCAAGCACCCTACACTAAAGCCACCTTCCTATTCTTTTTCCTTCTTTTTAATTTTCTTTTTTTTCCCCATATTTTTTTAAATTGTAATTAATAGAAGGGTTATATTCACCAGATAGAAGGTGCATTACTTCACATACATTGATATTCTGTCTCACGTCTTGGTCCCCATTTCCCTCCCCCACCCCTGCCCCTCATCCTGTTTTCCCCCCTTTCCCTATCCGATTTTAAATCTTTTTTTTTTTTTTTGTGGGTCATGGGGCTTGAACTTGCCTGGGCCCTGTACCTGAGCTCTTCAGCTTAAGGCTACCACCCTACCCCTGGGCATGGGGGTTGTCTCTGAGCTCTTCAGCTCAAGGCCTTCACCTTACCCTTGAGCCAAGCCCCACTTCCTTTTTCTAGAGGTTAATTGGAGATAAGAGTCTCAGGATCTTTTGTGCCTGGGCTGGCTTTGCACCTTGATCCTCAGATCTCAGCCTCCTGAGTAGCAAGGACTACAGGCGTGAGCCACTGTGCTACCAGTGCCCATGCTGGCTCCTTCTTTTTTAATTTTTATGGTGACTCTAGGGTTTGAACTTAAGACCTTTTACTTGTTAAATGAGCACTACACAACCTTGAGCCATGCTCTAGCTCTGCTGTTTGATTTTTTTGAAAACCTATATAAACACAATGCAAGTTAATGTGTGGTAGTACTGGGGCTTAAATGGGGGGCTTTGTGCTCTTAACTAGGCTTTTTTTTTTATAGTGGTGGCTTTTATTGGATATGAAAACTTAACCATTTTATCATTCTACTAGCATATTCATGTACATTATTTGTTGAACACAAATCTGGGATAGATACTAGAAAACCTTTTTTTCTAGTTATCTGTTTAATAAACATTCAGAGAAATAATTTTGCATAAAAATTCATGCATTTTTACCTCTCAGCCTTGGTATTGCTAAAGAAACTTGGCATCACAAAGGAGAACTAAATTATTCCACACTTTAGCTCTAATGTGTCCCCTTCCCTCCAACTTCAGGAAGGGCACTGAGTGAACTGAGGTTCAATAGTGTGTATTTCCAAGGATTTGTATTTAAACTTTCTTTTCCTCACCTAGCCTGAAAAACATATTAAGAAATAATGCTTCTTTAGAAATACTCTTCTCCAGTTTGTTTTTTTTTTTTGCTAGTCCTGGGTTTGAGCTCAGGGTATTTTACCCTGAGCCACTGCACCACTTCTGGCTTTTTCTATGTATTTGGTACCGAGGAATCGAACCGGGGTCTTCGTGCACGCTAGGCAGGCACTCTTACTACTAGGCCAAACTCCCAGCCTCTTCTCCAGTTTTTAACCTAACATACAGTTTTAATCATTCCCCAGATCTATTGGACTTATAAATTAGTGTCCTTAAAAACATGTATACCTCAACTGAGCACCGATGGCTCACACTGTAATCCTAGCCTACTCAGGAGCTAAAAATTGAGAACTGTAGTTCAAAGCTAGCCCAGGCAGGAAAGTCCATCTCCAATTAACCACAAGAAAACCAGAAGTGGCCCTGAGATTCAAAGTGGTAGAGCACTAACCTTGAGCAAAAGGGCTCAGGCACAGTGCCCATTCCTTGAGTTCAAGGATCACAGTTTGAAGTCAGCCTGGAACGATAAGTCCATAAAACTCTTATTTCCCATTAATCAGCAAAAAGTCAAAAGTAGAGCTGTGGCTCAAATGGTAGAACACTAGCCTTAGGGACAATGATAAGGCCCTGAATTCAAATCCTAGTACCACATACACGCACACACTAACACACCACATCTCTGGAAAACTTCCTGGAAAGGTTGAAATTTAAGTAAGTATCCCAGAATAACAGCTAAGAATATTAAATCTTCTGGGCAAAGTGACAAGGATAGTTGGGAAAAAATAATTAAACAAGGCAACATTAGAAAGATCCTTCAAATACTACCAAGTGTAGAATAGGTTTTGCTGCATACATCTGCTCTAAACCTAAACACAACCCCATGAGGTAAAGAAATCCATCTGCAAGGCCCAAGCCATGCTTCCAGCTTGAGTAAAGAATGCTCAGAGCTGGGAATGTGGCTTACTGGTAGAGTACTTGCCTAGCATGCATGAAGTCCTGGATTTGATTCCTCAGTATCACATAAATAGAAAAGGCTGGAAGTGGCACACTGTGGCTCAAGTAGTAAAGTGCTAGTCTTGAGTAAAAGAAGTCATGGACAGTGCCCAGGGGGGAAAAAAAAAGGATTCACTTAACTAGGTTTTTCTATTCACAGCTTTCTACCACTTGTGTCTCTTAGTCTAGCCTTTTCACTTTTAATTTGAGATAAGATTTTATTTGCTCAAGCTGGCTTCTAACCATGTGATCAACAGATCTCAGCCTACTGAATATGTAGGACTATAGGCAATAGAGGCAGTGCGTTGCCAAGCATAATGTTGTGGGTCTAAACTGGTCCTAAATTTGAAACACATTTTACTAGCAGTATATTATATGCATGTTTGGAAATATAATAATTAAAATATATTAATAAAAATAAGGAAAATATTTCTGTGGTCATATTTTCACATTTTACAAGATGAGAGTTATTTTTCTACTATCATTATTAAGTAGTTGTTCAAAGATTAAATTTCATAAGTCAGGGTATGCATATAATGCTTCTTGATTAATTTCTTGATCAGTGATGCCTTCCATTGTTTCCCCCTCTTTTTTTTTTTTTTTTTTTG
Organism: Megascapheus bottae; assembly: GCF_031878675.1. Taxonomy (NCBI): domain Eukaryota; kingdom Metazoa; phylum Chordata; class Mammalia; order Rodentia; family Geomyidae; genus Megascapheus; species Megascapheus bottae. Next base: position 36,287,477 of record NC_143517.1, on the reverse strand, counting down.
CCAGTCCTGGGCTTGAGCTCAGGGCCTGAGCACTGTCCTTGGACTTTCTCAAGACTAGAGCTCTACCACTTGAGCCTCAGCACCACTTCCAGCTTTTTTCTATATATGTGGTACCAAGGAATCAAACACGGGTCTTCATGCATGCTAGGCAAGCACTTTAGCCACTAGGCCAAACTCCCGGCCCGTTTCCCCCTCTTTTTATGTGTGATGTGTTTGTGTGTGTGTGTGTGGTGGGTGTACACGCCGGTCCTAGAGCTTGAACTCATATAGTCTGGGCATTGTCTCTAAGCGATTCTTTTGCTCAAGCCTAGCTAGAGCTCTAGCATTTGAGCCACACCTCCACTATCAGCTTGCGCGAGCTCGCGCGCGCGCTCTCTCTCTCTCTCTCTCTCTCTCTCTCTCTCTCTCCCCCCCTCTCTCCCCCTCCCTCCCTCCCTCCCTCCCTTCCTCCCCCTCTCCCTCTCCTCTCTCTCTCTCTCTCTCTCTCTCTCTCTTTCTTTCTTTCTTTCTTTCTTTCTTTCTTTCTTTCTTTCTTTCTTTCTTTCTTTCATTTTTGGTTAGTTGTGGGGCTTGAACTCTGGGCCTGGGTGCTGTCCCTTTAAGCCACAGCACCACTTCCAGTTTTCTAGTGGTTAATTGGAGATAAGTGTCTCAGGGACTTCAGTACCTGGGCTGGCTTTGAATCTTGATCCTCAGATCTCAGGCTCCTGAGTAGAAATATAGGCATGAGCGATTTCCTTGCCCTTAGAATTATTATCTTTTTCCAGTGCTGGGCCTTGAACTCAGGACCTGAGCACTGTCCTTGGGCTTTTTCTTCTTTCTCTCTTTTTTTTTCTTTTTAATTATAATGTGTAGAGGAATTAGTTATATTCGCCAGATAGTAGATGCATTACTTCTTGCACATTGATGCCCCTTCGCATGTTTTTGTCCCCATTTCCCTGTCCTTGAGCTTTTTCAAGGCTGGCACTTGAGCCACAGCACCACTTCTGGCTTTTTTTTTTTTTTTGGCTGGTTGTTGGGCTTGAACTCTGGGCCTGGGTGCTGTCCCTGAGCTCTTCAGCTCAAGGCTAATGCCCTACCCCCTGGGCCACAGTACCACTTCCCTGGCTTTCTCCGTGCTTGTGGTACTGAGAAATTGATCCCAGGGCTTCCTGCATGCTAGTCAAATACTCTACCAGTAGGCCACTCTCCCCATGCTGGTTAATACTTGCTTGTTAAAACAAAAATCTTAATGACATATGTATTGAATTACTGTATCTAGAAAGACTTTCATAAATTGAGATGTTTGCTGTTTGTATCTGTGTGTTTATTTATTCCTACTTTTTGACAGCCTGGAATATGATGAGAATACCTCAATCATCTTTAGACCCAACTCAAAGGTAATTATGGAATTTATTTTTTACGTTATCACTGCTGACTTTTCTTATTTTGAAGGTTTTTGGTCTACATAAATGAATGGTGCAGAATTTGGTTCTTTACTGTATTCTCTCCGCCCTCCCCCCACCCTTTTTTTTCCTGCCAGTCCTGGGGCTTGAACTCAGGGCCTGAGCACTGTCCTTGGGTTTTCTCAAGGCTACAGCTCTACCACTTGAGCCATTTTTTCTATGTATATGGTACACCAAAGAATCGAACTAGGTCTTCGTGCATGCTAGGCAAGCACGGTCCTGGGGCTTGAACTTGGCCTGGGTGTCCTGGGTGCTGTTCCTGAACTCTTCAGCTCAAGGCTACCCTTGAGCCAAGCCTCACTTCTCCTTTTCTAGGGGTTAATTGGAGATAAGAGTCTCAGGTTTTTTTTGTGCCCAGGCTGGCTTTGAACCTTGATCCTCAGATCTCAGCCTCTTGAGTAGCTAGGATTACAGGTGTGAGCCACTGTGCCTGGCTATATATATATATATATATTTGCTAGTCCTGGGGCTTGAACTCAGGGCCTGAGCACTGTCCTTGGGCTTTTTTAAAGCTAGAGCTCTACTACTTGAGCCACAGCACCGTTTCCGGCTTTTTCTATGTAGGTGGTACCAAGGAATCAAAGCTGGTCTTTGTGCATGCTAGGCAAGCACTCTACCACTAGGTCAAACTCTGGGCCCCTCATAGACTTTCTTGTCCAGGCTGGCTTTGAACTATTAGCATATCTCAGCCTCCTGAATAGCTAGGATTACAGGCATAAGCAACTGGTGCCTGGCTTATCTTTGAGTCTTTCTCATTAGTTTTTCCCTACTTTTTTGAATAGTCTAGGAGAATAATAATTACTCTCATCCTAATTTTAACCTCAGAAGAGTCTTTAGTGACAATTATCTCATCGTTATCTAGAGTGATAGAGTGGAGAGAAAATTGAGAAGTCAAAAGGATTTGGTTTTTAATACAGATTGTTCTTTAGATGCTCTGATTTTCTTATTCATTGAAGAGTAATGGTGTAATGCTTTCTTTTTTTTCTTTTCTGTTTTTTTTTTTTTTTTTTTTTTTTTTTGCCATTCCTGGGCTTGAGCTCAAGACCTGAACACTGTCCTTTTTCTCAAGGCTAGAGCTGTACCACTTGAGCCTCAACACCACTTTCGGCTTTTTTCTATGTATGTCATACCTAGGAATCGAACCCCGGTCTTTGTGCATGCTAGGCAAGCATTCTAACACTAGACCAAACTCCCAGCCGTAATGCTTTCTTATACTACCCCTTATTCTTGTTGTGAATATCTTGTGTTTGATGTAAATCATCTCTCAAAACATAATACATATTTTTGTTTTATAAGGATATATTGAAGGTTAATGTTATTGGTAATGTCTAGTTTTTCTATAGGAGAAAATAGCCTTTAAAAAGATAATTTAGGGGCTGGGAGTTTGGCCTAGTGGTAGAGTGCTTGCCTAGCATGCACGAGGACCTGGGTTCAATTCTTCGGTACCACATACATAGAAAAAAGGCAGAAATGGTGCTGAGGCTCAAGTGGTAGAGTTCTAACAGTGCTCAGGCTCTGAGCTCAAGCCCACGACTGGCCAAAAAAAAAAAAAAAAAAAGATAGTTTATTAGCTGGATGTGGAAGCTCACACTTGTAGTAACCCTAGAACTTGGGAAGGTAGGGAAACCTAGGCTAGCCTGAGCTATGAAGGAAGTTTGAAACAAGTTTGGGTCATAAAACAAAACTCTTGTCTCAGAAGATAAGCCATTCAAAAACTAAAAACAGTTTAATGCATCTGAGTTCCTATGCTTTTAATCTGTAGTGTGGGATCATAAAGTATAACTCCCATGTATGATTTGAACCATTAGCATTGTGGAGACTGACACAATTTACGATTTTGTTTACTTCTGTGATCCAGTTGGCACATTTTGAAAAGGATTCATAACAAGTACAGAGCTAGAAAAGATGTCTTAGGATAATTTAGTTACAGAAAGAATCATATAAAATCTGTCTCTCAGGTAAGCTTTGCTGATATTGGTAAAGGAGTGACAGTGCACCTTTTGAATTTTCAGCATGCTTTTAAAGACTGAATCATAAACTAACTTAATTTCCATTTGCTTCTATTAGATTTAAATATTAATTTGAAAGATTTCCTTCCCCCCTAAAACTCAGGTGAACACTGATGGTCTGGTACTAAGAGGCTGGTACAATTGTCTGACACTGGCAATTTATGGATCAGTTGATAGAGTGATAAGTCATGACAGAGACTCTCCACCACCTCCACCTCCACCTCCGCCACCTCCTCAGACACAGCCAAGTTTAAAAAGGAATCCAAAACATGGTGAGAATTGTAAATTTGATTTTGCTAATCTTCTTTTTTTGTAAGAAAAGCTAATTCAAAGAGCGTTTCTACCCTTTGAACCTTGTATAAGGCTTACATCGTATTTGTCTGTCTCTGTTGTTCTTTTCTACAAAGAATTGTGTTTACACTTACCTTCTATTAGCTTTAACAAAGATGTTCGCATTCCCCTCTTTCTCTTTCTCCCTGTCTTTCTTACCTTACCTCACACTTCTTTCTCTTCTATAGGCTACACATGTTAGGCAAATGATTTACAATTGAGCCTCTCAAGGAGAAGCAAGTTGATGCAATTTCTTCTTTTTCATTCTGCAATCCAGTGGATACATTTTTTTTTAAACAATAATTGAAGAATAGCTAGAAAGTTTGACATGTGTTCCTGGAACATTTATGCTAATTTTTTAAAAAATGCATTTCAAATTTATTTGGTTAGATAGACCCTTAAATAAATAGAAGAAGCTTAATTTCTTATCAGTAAATTCTTAAGATAAATTCAGATGAGAAGCATTTTTTGTCCATTAATTTCACCATAAGAATTTGAAAGATTTCTGCCCCCCTCACTTTAATACCACTTTAGCTGATGGTGAGAAAGAAGACCAGTTTAATGGAAGTCCTCCACGACCACAGCCAAGGGGACCAAGAACTCCTCCCGGGCCTCCTCCACCAGATGATGATGAAGATGATCCTATGCCCTTGCCAGGTATAAAATCAGAGCTATGGGGTTAAGCCCCACCCCAATTAGTGTTAATTAGCACCTGTTTCAATTAAAAAATGTTTTTGTTTTTGGTTCTGGTACTGGGGGTAGAAATCAGGGCTTTGCACTCTTGCTTAGCTTTTTTGCTCTAGGCTAAAAACTCTACTTCTGGCTTTTTCCTGGTTGGTTTGAGTTAAGAGTCTCTTGGACAGCTGATCTCTGGTGGGTTTCATCCTGTAATTCCAGCTGCTCAGGAGGCTGAGATCTGAGGTTTGTGTTTTGAAAGGAGTTTAGGCAGGAAAGTCTGTGAGGCACTTAAGCCAATTAACCACCAAAAAGCTGAAAGTGAAGCTGTGGCTGAGGTTATAGAGTGATACCTCTTGAATACAAAAGTGTAGGGACTGTACCTAGGTCTCCAGTTTAAGCCCCAGGACTGGCACAGATACCCAAACCAAGTAATCTCTTGAATTTGTCTACTTGGGCTGGCTTCAAACCTTGATACTCATATCTTAGGCTATTCAGTAGTGTAAACCAATGGCTCCTGGTGTAGATATATATATATATATATATATATATATATATATACACACATACATACACACACATATATATGTATATATATATATAATAGTAGCCACTTTTTAAAATTGTTATTATATAGGTGATGTACCCTTATATAAGTTAGATAAGAGTACATTTCTTTTGAGCAATGTCACCATTTTCCTCTTAGTTTTTTTGTTTTTTGGTGGGTCATGAGGCTTGAACTTGAACTTGGCCTGGGTGTTGTCCTGAGCTCTTCAGTTCAAGGCTGCTGCCCTACTCCTGGGCCTGGGTGTTGTCCCTTAGCTTTTCAGCTCAAGACTTCCACCCTACCTTGAACCAAACCCCACTTCCCCCTCCACCCCTTATTTTATTTTATTTTTTTGGCCAGTCCTGGCCTTGAGCTCAGGGCTTGAGCACTGTCCTTGGACTTTCTCAAGGCTAGAGCCTCAGCACCACTTCCGGCTTTTTTCTATGTATATGGTACCGAGGAATCGAACCCAAGGCTTCATGCATGCTAGGTGAGCACTCTACCACTAGGCCAAACTCCCAGCCCTGGGCATTTTTTTTCCCCCAATCCTGGGGCTTGAACTCAAGGCCTGGGCACTGTCCTTGGACACTTTTTGCTCAAGCTTTAGCACTCTGCCACTTGAGCCACAGCACAACTTCTGGCTATTTTTGAGTATGAGGTGCTAAGGAATCGAACCCAGGTCTTCGTGCATGCTAGGCAAGCACTCTACCACTAGGCCAAACTCCTGGCCTCGGATAAGCATTTTTACGAAATCAAAAACAATTTGGGAGCTAAGCCTGCCAGATTATTACAGTTATGTCATCTAGAGTGTCATTAACTTATTGTAATATGCAGTGCTACTGCTTCATGTTATTTAAGCATTGAAATAATCTGTTTTAATCTTTTTTTTTTGTGCCAGTCCTGGACTTTTGCTCAGAGCTTGAGCACTGGCCTTGGACTTTCTCAAGGTTAGAGCTCTACCACTTGAGCCTCAGCACCACTTCTTGCCTTTTTCTATGTATGTGGTACCGAGGAATTGAACCCTGGTCTTCGTGCATGCTGGCCAAGCACTCTACCACTAGGCCAAACTCCCAGCCCATAATCTGTTTATTTAATCTCTCTCTTTTTTTTTTTTTTTTGCCAGTCCTGGGCTTGAGCTCAGGACCTGAACACTGTCCTTGGACTTTCTCAAGTCTAGAGCTCTACCACTTGAGCCTCAGCACCACTTCCAGCTTTTTTCTATGCATGTGGTACTGAGGAATCGAACCCGGGTCTTCGTGCATGCTAGGCAAGCACTCTACCACTAGGCCAAACTCCGGCCCTATTTAATCTCATTTTTTTTCCCCCCAGTGTCTGGTGATAAGGAAGAGGATGTTCCCCATAGAGAAGATTACTTTGAGCCCATTTCTCCTGATCGGAACTCTGTTCCCCAGGAAGGTCAGTATTCTGATGAAGGAGAAGTAGAAGAGGAACAGCAAGAAGAAGGAGAAGATGATGATGATGATGTGGATGTAGAAGAAGAAGAGGATGAGGATGAAGATGATCGCCATACAGTAGATAGTATTCCTGAGGAGGAGGAGGAAGATGAAGAAGAAGAGGGTGAAGAGGATGAAGAAGGCGAAGGTGGGATATATTCATTAAAACTTTTTAAGTAGTAGAAATTATTGAGATGTAGTTTACAGCATTGCAAGAAAATTTATATCAAAAATAAAAAGGAGGAGTGGAAGCATTGCCTAGTGTAGAGTGCTTGCCTAGCATGCACGAAGCCCCAGTTTCCATTCCTCAGTACCACATACATAGAAAAAAACAGAAATGGTGCTGTTGCTCAAGTGGTAGAGAACTAGCCTTGAGAAGCTCAAGGACAATGCCCAGACCCTGAGTTCAAGACCCAGGACTGGAAAAGAAAGTAAGAAAAAGATAAAAGAGATTTAGGAAACTTAAGAGTTAGTTGGTAGGCCTCAAGACATGGCTAGAAATGAGATTTATATCTGTGCTTTTTGTTTATTCCCTGTCAATTAACATTTTTTCTTTTCTTTTTTTTGGGGGGGTGTAATTCTGGGGCTTGAACTCAGGGCCTGAACATTGTCCTTGGGATTTCTCAAGGCTAGCGCTCTACCACTTGAACTACAGCACCACTTTCTGGCTTTTTCTATGTATGTGAAACCGAGAAATCAAACTCTGGTCTTTGTACATGCTCTACCACTAGGCCAGTTTCCCAATAAACAGACATATTAAAAAGTTTGTTCATAATTAGGGGCTGGGAGTTTGGCCTAGTGGTAGAGTACTTGCCTAGCATGCACGAAGACCTGGGTTCAGTTCCTCGGTACCACATACATAGAAAAAACCCAGAAGTGGTGCTGTGGCTCAAGTGGTAGAGCCCTAGCCTTGAGAAAATCCAGGGACAGTGTGCAGGCCCTGAGCCCAAGCCCAGGATTGGCAAAAAAAAAAAAAAAAAAAAAAAAAAAAAAAGTTTATTCATAATTAAGTGTTAGAAATTAGGGAATAAAGCTACTTGAACCATACCTCCCACTTTAGTCAGGCTTTTTTTTTTTTTTGCTGGTTAATTAGATGGCTTGTGCTTGTAATCCTACTTACTCAGGTAGCTGAGATCTGAGGATCCTGGTTCAAATGGTTCAAAGCAAGTCAGGGCTGAAAGTTGATGAGACAGTTTTGTTTTTGTTGGTGTAGGGCTTGAACTCTATGTCTGGGCACGGACTCTTGAGTTCTTTTACTGAAGGCTAGCACTCTACCACTTAGAACCACAGCACCACTTCTCATTTTCTGGACTTTTCTTGCCCATTGAATTATTATCCTCAGATCTTAGCCTCATAGGTAGCTAGATGTCAACTACCTGTTCCTGCAATTTGATATTCTTTTTTTTGTGTGTGTGTGTGTGGTCATGGGGCTTGAACTCTGGGCCTGGGCGCTGTCTCTGAGTTCTTCAGTTCAAGGCTACCGCCCTTCCCCTGAGCTCCAGCCCCAATTTCCATTTTCTAGTAATTGGAGATAAAGAGGTTCTCATTCTTTAGTGCCAGGTCTGGCTTTGAAACGCGATCCTCAAATCTCAGCCTCCTGAGTAGCTAGGATTACAGGTATGAGTCACCATGCTTGGCAAAAATAATTCTTAATGTTTGGCATACTGTGAATTTTTTTTGAGAAAAAGTTTATGCATTAAATGGCAATGGTATAATATTTTGAAACTTATTTTCAGGAGATGATGGTTATGAACAAATTTCCAGTGATGAAGATGGAATTGCTGACTTGGAGCGAGAAACATTTAAATATCCAAATTTTGATGTTGAATACACCGCTGAAGACTTAGCATCTGTTCCTCCTATGACATATGATCCATATGATAGAGAGCTAGTACCACTCTTATATTTCAGCTGTCCATACAAGACTACTTTTGAAATTGAAATCAGTAGAATGAAAGATCAAGGTCCAGATAAAGAGAATTCTGGGGCAATAGAAGCCTCATTGAAGTTAACTGAACTGTTAGATTTGTATCGGGAAGATAGAGGTGCAAAATGGGTAACTGCTCTAGAAGAAATTCCAGGTTTAATAATAAAAGGATTAAGCTATTTGCAGCTAAAAAACACAAAACAAGACTCACTTGGTCAGTTGGTAGATTGGACAATGCAAGCTTTAAATTTACAAATAGCCTTTCGACAGCCCATTGCCTTAAATGTTCGACAGCTGAAAGCTGGGACCAAATTAGTATCTTCATTAGCAGAATGTGGAACTCAAGGAATCACAGAATTACTACAAGCAGGAGTGATCAATGTATTATTTGAGCTTCTATTTGCGGATCATGTTTCATCTTCTCTTAAGTTAAATGCTTTTAAAGCTTTGGACAGTGTCATTAGTATGACAGAAGGAATGGAAGCTTTTTTAAGAGGTAGTCAGGGTGAAAAAAGTGGCTATCAAAAACTTCTGGAGCTCATACTTTTAGATCAGACAGTGAGGGTTGTCACTGCTGGTTCAGCCATACTTCAAAAATGCCATTTCTATGAAATCTTGTCAGAGATTAAAAGACTTGGTGATCTTTTAGCAGACAAGATTTCATCTGTTCCTAACCACAGTGAACCTGATCAAGACACAGATGCTGGGCTTGAGAGAACAAATACAGATTATGAAAATGAAGTAGAAGCACCTATGGACATGGATCTTTTGGAATCCTCAAATATAAGTGAAGGGGAAATAGAAAAACTCATTAACCTCCTAGAAGAAATTTTTCATTTAATGGAAACTGCACCTCATACAATGATCCAACCTCCTGTTAAATCTTTTCCAACTATGGCAAGAATTACTGGACCTCCAGAGAGAGATGATCCATACCCTGTTCTCTTTAGGTAAGACATATTTTGTCTTTTTAGTGAAATGGATTTCACAAATCATTGGAGGTAATAGTATGTCATAAGTATTTTGTTGTTTTTGTTTTTGTTTTGTGGATCATGGGGCTTGAGCTAGGCCTTGGTGCTATGCCTGAGCTCTTTAGCTCAAGGCTACAATCCTACCCATGGGCCTGTGACTTGTCCCTGAGCTATTCCCTCAAGGCTACCACCCTACCCTTAAGCCAAGCCCCTCTTCCATTGTCTTAAGGTTAATTGAATATAAGAGTCTCAGGTCCCTGTGTGCCTGGGCTGGCTTTGAACCTTGATCCTCAGATCTCTGGCTCCTGAGTAGCTAGGGTTACAGGTGTGAGCCTGTAACCACCAGGCTTGTGATCAGTCTTTAATAGCTTTAGAGAATACTCTGAGAATGAAAGATGGGAGATATAGTGAATACTTTAAGGTTAGATAGTGAAAGTCTGCACATAATTGAGTAGTGGGAGTTCAGTGACGAATCCTTGGGGAACAGAAATATATAAATGAGCTGGGTACCAGTGATGTCTGTAATCCTACCTACTTGAAACTGAAATCTGAGGATCATGGTTTGAAGCCAAACTGGGGAGAAAACATAAGACTATCTCCAACTAACCATGAAGAAGCTAGAAGTGAAGGTATTGCTTAAGTAGTAGAGCACCAGCTTTGAGTGAAAAAGCCAAGGGTGAGTTCTAGGTCCTGAGTTCAAGCCCTAAGATATGTGTACAACACACACACATGTGCGTGTGCGTGTGTAGTTATAAGGTCCAGGAATTTGGCCTAGTGCTTACCTAGCATGCACGAAGACCCAGGTTCAATTCCTTAGCCTTGAGGAAAAAGCCCAAGGACAGTGTTCAGGCCCTGTGTTCGAGCCCCAGGTCTGGTAAAAAAATAAAAAGGAAAACGAAAAAAGTGCTATTATGTTCAATTGATAACCTTTGTAATTTGCATAGAGATATTTAGGTTTATAATAAATCTCAGCTTGATAATGTTTTTCTTTATTATACATGCTATATATATATTTTTATTTTTTATTTTTTATTTTTTGCTAGTCCTAGAGCTTGAACAGGGCCTAAGTGTTATCTTTCAGTTTTCTCAAGACTTGTGTTCTACCATTTGAGCCACAACACCACTTATGGCTTTTTTATTTTTATTTTTTGGTGGGTCATAGGGCTTGAACTCTGCCTAGGTGCTATCCCCGGGCCCTTAGCTCAACGCTACCACCCTTCCCTTAAGCCAAGCCCCACTTCCTGTTTTCTAGAATGTAATTGGAGATGTGTCTCAAGTCCTTTTGTGCCCGAGTTGGCTTTGGATCTTGATCCTCAGATCTCAGCCTCCTGAGTAGTTAGGATTACAGGTGTGAGCCAGGCCCACTCCTGGGTTTTTCTATGTATGTGGTACCCATGTCTTCATGAATGCTAGGCAAGCACACAACCACTGGCCCAATATATTAATTCTTACATAACAAAAGCCATTAGTAGTAAAGATGATGGGAAAGTATGTGTGATAAGTAGTTTAGAAAGAAGCTCAGAGTTTAGTCAAGATTTAACTGAGAAGAAAACCCTATCAATTTATCATTCGATCTAGTGGAGAAAAGATGTGCCGTTCTTCCTGCAGTTTTCAGTTAAACAATTTATTTCTGAGGATGAGAATTAGAGATAGCTAGCTGGGCATCACTAGCTCATACCTGTAAGTGGCTCCTATCTCAGAAGGCTGAGAGCTGAGTCTCATGGTTCAAAGCCAAGCTGGGTAGTGAAGTCTGAGAGACTCTTACCTCCAGTTCACCTCCAGAAAACTGGAAGAGATACTGTTGTTCAAAGCAGTAGAGCCCTATCCTTGATCAAAGAGCTCAGGGACAGTACCCAGGCCCTAAGTTCAAGTCTCATGACTGAACTCCTCCCTAAAAAAAGCCAAAATACCAGATTAAAAGACATTAAACAAAGAATGCTTTGCACTTACTTGATATATGTTGATTTTTCCACAGATATCTTCACAGTCATCACTTCTTGGAGTTGGTTACCTTGCTTCTGTCAGTTCCAGTAACAAGTGCCCACCCTGGTGTGCTACAAGCCACAAAAGATGTTTTAAAGTTTCTTGCACAGTCACAAAAAGGTCTTCTTTTCTTTATGTCAGAATATGAAGCAACCAATTTGTTGATTCGAGCTCTGTGCCATCTTTATGATCAAGATGAAGAGGAAGGTCTCCAGTCTGATGGTGTTATTGATGATGCATTTGCCTTGTGGCTACAGGACTCAACTCAGACATTACAGTGTATCACAGAATTGTTCACTCATTTTCAGTGTTCTACAGCCAGTGAAGAAACTGACCATTCTGATCTTTTGGGAACTCTTCACAATCTTTATTTGATTACTTTTAATGCTGTGGGAAGATCAGCTGTTGGCCATGTTTTCAGTCTTGAGAAAAATCTCCAAAGTCTCATTACTCTAATGGAGTACTATTCCAAGGAAGCCTTAGGGTAATTTTCTACTTCTTAAACTTTCAATTATGTTAGAAAGCTAGATCACTAATGGGCTAGTTATTTTTTTAAATACTGATTTGAAAGAAAAAACTATTTTTTGAGATAGGTAACTTATTAAGAAGTACTGAAAATTGCAGAAATCTCTGAAATGTAAGATGTGATTGTAAAGCTATGTATTGGACCTTTTGATTATTTTCTTTCAGTTGTCTTATGAAAAAAAAATCACAATGGTAGATTCTGCTGATTTGTGTAGAGGGGAATCCTAAGGCCCAGGAATATATACCTTAAGAGTAGTGAGCATTTTCTTGTTGTTGTCTGCCCTTTCCTTTCAAACATCATAGTGTTGTGGTTTCTGAATTGATTTGACTGGATGGGGCATTTGAGAAGGATAATGATTTTGAAGAGCCTACCCAGTATGGAGAATTTTAGTATGAGAAAAGAGAGACATGTTCTTTTTCTAGCTTATATTACACAAAGCAGCAGCATACACATAAATGCCTTCTTAGTGGGGACTTGATGTGACTTCTTGAATGATGTATCATCTTTGAGGGCCTCTAAAAGGCAAACTTTGGTGGCTTCTATACCTAGCTATATCTTAACGGTTCTGAAACAGAAGACTGAGTGATGCTGCAAATGATCATGTTTGTTCCTATATTTCCAGATTGGATGAATATTTTTAGGAGAACAATACTTCTAAAATATGCTTGTTACTATTTCATTGTTTATTTTTATTCATAGAATTTTACTATTTCATTGTTTATTTTTATTTATAGAATTTTACAATCTACTGTGTATGCTTTTATTCTTACATACAATTGTCTCTCATCTTTGGTTCCTGCTTCCATAGATTCGATCAGTTGTGAATCAGAAATATTCAGAAAAATGTATCTGTACTGAACATGCACAGACTTTTTTCTTGTCATTCCCTACACAGTATAGTGTAACAACTATTTGCATAGCATTTACACTATATTAGGAATTATGCATAAACATGATTTAAAGTATATGAGAAGATGTATATAGATTATATGCAAATATGATTCTTTTTATATAAGAGACTTGAACCTCCTTAGATTTTGATATCATAAATGTGTCCTGGTTCCAGTATTCCAAGGATTTTAGGGATTACAGTACTGTCTGATAGTGTTTGCAGGTGAATTGGATTTGAACTGTAAAATATGATTTATTTAAGATATTAGATGATGTCTTATTGTCAATTTCCTTGTTTAAAACCAAATAGAAAAGAATTTAAAAGTATTCCTAAAATTTTTTTACCCCAAACTTTTAAAAACCTTATTTTGTTTCAGTGATTCCAAGTCTAAGAAGTCAGTAGCTTATAATTATGCATGCATACTTATTTTGGTGGTGGTTCAGTCTTCCAGTGATGTCCAAATGCTAGAACAACATGCAGCATCTCTCTTGAAGCTTTGTAAAGCAGATGAAAATAATGCTAAATTGCAAGGTATGGTACCAGAAGTTATCTTAAGCATTTGTGGTTTGTGAAGGAAATAAAAAACCATTGAATATCTGTACTTCATGCTTTATCATAGTTAGCTAATATACAGATAGTAAAACACTTCTTAAGACAAACTATAGATGTGATATAAATTAAAAGGTTTGGAAGTACTTTTTTTTTCTGGAAAGTCACATAAATTGGTGGTTAAAAGGTATAATCAAAATAGAAGAGGTTGGCTTAGAATGTAACTTAGTGGTAGAGTGCTTGCCTAGCAAGCATGAAGCCCTGGGTTCAATTCCTTAGTACCTCATAAATAAAAAAAGGTATACATGGTGCTGTGGCTCAGGTGTTAGAGTGCTAGTGTTGAATAATAAAAAGCACAGCGACAGTGCCCAGGCCCTGAGTTCAGCCCTAGGACTGGCAAAGAAGAGGTGGAGCTGGGTGTGATGATGATTCACAGGATTCAGAGTTTGAGGCTGCTGGTTGAGTAGGTGGCTTACACCTAAAATCAATCTTATCTTCTCTGAAGGCTGTGATCTGAGGATCACAGCTTGAAGGGTGCCTGGCTAGGAAGTCCAAGGAACTCATCTCTAAATAACCACCATAAAAATGGTAAGTGGAGCTGTGGTTGAAGTGGTAGAGTGCTAGCTTTGAGTGCAAAATTCAAAGACCAGCACCCACGCCCTAAGTTTAAGTTTTGAGACAGGCACACACACAAAAGAGGTTTGAGCCTAGTTTGGCTTGCATAGTGAGACAGTCTTTAAAAACAAAACTAAACTAAAATATAGGGCATATAATCCTTGCACTAGAGAGGCTGAGGCAAGAAAACCTTGAGTTTAATATTAGCATATATTTCTCAAAAAAACAAAACAGAAAATTAATTAACAAAAATGTATCCTTTATGAAATTTAATTATTGAAATTAATGCAAATCTAATGTTTTTTGAAGAACTACCTTTGTTATAACAGCTTTTATTTTTAAATATTATAGATTATTTTGTTTTTTTTTTAAGAACTTGGCAAGTGGCTTGAACCTCTGAAAAACCTTAGATTTGAAATAAACTGCATCCCAAACTTAATTGAATATATTAAACAGGTAAGTAAAACTTAAAATTCTTTGATTTTATGAAACTGATACTATTCAGTAATAATACATTAAATCACTTATCCTTGATTGATTAATTAGACCATATAGGTACAAATGAAATATAGTTGTGTGTTTGATTATACATACCCACAGTTATACATACTGTATTGCTTTTCTACTGGGTTCTGCCCTATTTTTATTTGAAATGGGAATGAATTTCTTTTTGATGACATTTATAAAAGTATGGCATTATGTAATGTGTCAGTTAAACTTTGGACTAGTAGAAAAGAATTTCATTCAGAATTTTTAAGTGAAAATTGATGTGTCTACTGCCAGATAATCCAAGCAGGAACTAGTTTTCTCAGGCTAATTTGAGATAGTTTATAGTTTATATGTACACTTGAAATAGTTCATAAATTAAAATTTCTAAAAATCTATATGAAGTTCATTACAAAAGCCTATAAAATTCATTACAGAATTATAAAATTCATTACAAAATTATAAAATTCTATAAAATTCATTATAAAAACCTAGAAAATTTTATTGATTTTGTAATAGTTTAGTGTTAGAAAATTCACGATGAAATCACTCTTGTTACAATAAAAAAAAAATCACTGAATTGTTAATCTTCAAGTCTTTTTTCTTTGCTTAAGATGATGATGTGCTAAAAGCACTCATAAATATACAAGTGTCAAGCCAGAATATAGACTTGGAATTACCTTTTTTTTTCACTTGGCAAATGAGATGTGTGTTGGTTTGCATTGGGAGGGGTTGGGGGGAGACAGGGGTGGGATGGGGTCGGGAGCCATCTTGATCTTTAAATTGCAATGTATGTTGTTAATTGATTATATATGTATCTATGTAGTCTAATCTTGCTAACAGATTTTGATCTGACAGCAAACAAAATATTGTTTGGGTTTCTGCGTTTCAGAATTTTCTGAAAGTTCATTTTCTCTTTTTGTTTTTTAGTGAAAACAGATATACGCCCAGCCTTGAGCTGGAAAGCTCCCTGAGCTGTTCCTATAGCGCCCAAGCCGAATTCAAGCCCCATGACCCACCAAAAAAAATAAAAAAATAAATAGAAATAATATTTTGTGGGCCAGGAGCATGGCCTAGTGGTAGAGGACTTGTCTAGCATGCATGGACCCCTGGGTTTTATTCCTCAGTACTGCATACGCAGAGGGAGCCGGAAGTGGTGCTGTGGCTCAAGTGGCAAAGCGCTAGCCTTGAGTAAAAAGTGTCTAAGGACAGTGCCCAGGCCCTGAGTTCAAGCCCCAGGACTAGCAAAAATAAAGAAAAGAATATCTTGTAAATGTAGATGGTCATGAATTTTGTGTACCTATTTCGTAGTAATCTTCAGTTTGTCAAATATCCAAATGTTTGAATAAAGATATTTAAGAAAAAAAACCAACTGTTTTTTTGGTTGGTCATGAGGCTTGAACTCTGGGCCTGGAACTCTTCAGCTTAAGGGTATTGCCCTACCACTTGAGCCGCAACGCTACTTCTGATGGTTAATTGGAGATAAGGGTCTCTCTGGCACTATGGGCTGGCTTTTAACCTCAATCCTCAGATCGAGTAGCCACTAGGATTATAGGTGGAGCCACCATGTCCTGCTTAACTAAGAAATTTTTTAGTTAACAGAAATTTAAATTAGATGATACAATTGAGAGGTACCCCCCTACCCCCACCCTTATACACACATACTCCTGGGGCTTGATTTCAGAGCCTGAGCACTGCCCTGAACTTCTTTTGCTCGACTGGCACTCTACCACTAAGCCATATTCCCAGCCAAGAAATTTGACTCTTATGTAAATTTTTACTCTGTCATGGTATTTTAAGTACCTTTGTACTAAGAACAATTGTTTCAAGACTGAAATGTCACTTTTGGCTCTCTGCTGCCTTAAATTCAGAAAAAAACAAAATTAGAGGGAAATATCTAACATAAGAAAGATCAATTGATTGATTGATTTTTTTTGATGCTGGTCCTGGGCTTGAACTCAGGCTTGGGGGGCTGTCACTGACTTTTTTTTGTTCAAGGCTAGCTTTCTACCCCTTGAGCCACAGTTCCACTTTGTAGAGACTCTTCTGCCTAGGCTGACTTCAAATTGGTCAGGCTTCGGATTGTGATCTTCAGATCTCAGCCTCCTGAGTGTCTAGGATAGTCATGAGCCATCAGTGCCTGGCTAATTTATCGATTTTATGTTATTTAGAATGCTAGTTTATGAAACCTACAAAAATTTAGACTATCATAAATTATACCATAAGCATGCAGTGAAGACACATCAACTGTATTTCTTTTTTTCCCCTATAACTATGTTTTCCACACTTGTAATGTTCATTTAAGAAACAACAACAATAAACACACATCAACTGTATTTCTTTTTTTTTTCCCCTATAACTATGTTTTCCACACTTGTAATGTTCATTTAAGAAACAACAACAACAAAGGGCTGGGAATTTGGCCAAGTGGTAGCCTGCTTGCCTAGCATGCAAGAAGCCCTGGGTTTGATTCCCTGGAACCACATATACAGAAAAAACCAGAAGTGGCACTGTGGTTCAAGTGGCAGAGTGCTACTTTGAGCAAAAACTGTCCAATGACAGTGCCCTGGCCCAAAAAGGGAATCTATGCTATGTAGTCCAAAAACATTCCATGTTGCTTCTCTGTTTTGAATTTTAGTACCTATAAAACTTTTTAAATATAGTTTGGTTTAAATATAGGTTGGTATAAACTTGTAATCTTAGTTATTTAAGAAAACTGATAGAGGAGAACCATGACGTCAAGACCAACTTGGGCACCCTACCAAGACCCTGTGGTCATTCTAATCAGCTGCTTCATTTTGAGAAAAAAAGATGGTATAAAATGGATGTATATGAAAAATTTATTTTAAATTCTTCTTTGACAGTGAGAGATTGTAGTGAGGATTGAACTTGGGGCTTTATGCTTGCAAGGCTAGGTACTCTTACCAAGCCGAGCCATGCCTCCAAGAGTTCCTTTTTGCATTTTTTGTAGGGGAGGGGTGTCCATCATGTCGCTTGAACTCGGGGCCTGGAAGCTGTGCCTGTGCCTCTTTGTACTCCAAGCTAGTGCCCTACCTCTTGACCCATAGCGCTATTTCCGTTTTTTGAGTAAGTTTCATGGACTTCAGTGCCCGGGCTGGCTTTGAGCCACGATTCTCAGATCTCAGTCTTGCGAAGCCCCACTTCCTGTTTCTGTTTCTAGAGGTTAATTGGAGATATGAGTCTCAGGTTCTTTTGTCCCAGGGCTGGCTTTGAACCTTGATCCTCAGATTTCAGCCTCCTAAGTAGCTAGAATTACAGGCATGAGCCCCAATGCTTGGCTACATTGATTATTTTTGAAACAGGATTTCTTTCCTTTATGCCTAGGCAGGCCTGAACTGTGATTCTTCCACTTCTGTTCTCCTTTACCACTGGCAATGTCAGGCATATACCACTACACCATTGAGTGAGGTGGAGTGTGATGAACTTTTATGTCTAGGCTGGCCTTGTGCTATGATACTCTGATCTCTGTCTCTAGTAGGTAGGATTACTAGTTTGAGTCAACTATATGTAGCCCATTTTAACCTCTTAATACAAAGAATACCATACACTTCTGTTGTAATCATTGTTTTAGTTACTACTTTAAATGCATATACATATGGATGTATGTATGTATTTTTTTTGGGGGGGGGGATTGGTCATGGGTCTTGAACGCTATCCCTGAGCTCTTTAGCTCAAGGCTAGTGCTCTACCATTTGAGCCATGGGGCCACTTCCAGTTTCCTGATTATTAATTGGAGATAAGAGTCTCATGGACTTTCATGCTCGGGCTGGCTTTGAACCACGATCCTCAGATCTCAGTCTCCTGAGTAGCTAGGATTGCAGGTGTGAGCCACTGGTGCCTGGCTTTATATAATTCTTTTTATCTGCATGATACCACACGTAGTACAAAATATACTACTTACAATTTTCATAAACTCCTCTATTTACTGAAAATATAAAATACTGTGTGTTCTGAAAGTCCTTTTTCTTTTTTCCTTTGGGAATTGGAAGATCACATTTTCTCTGTGTGCAGTTCCTAGGTCTTGAACTCAGGACTTGGGTGCTATCTCTGAGCTTCTTTTGCTCAAGACTAATATTCTACCACTTGAGCTACAGTACCCCCTTCTGGCCTTTTTCTTCTGTTTATATGGTATTGAAAAATCAAACCCAGGGCTTCATGCATGCTAGGCAAGCACTCTACCACTAATCCACATCCTTTCTACTCTTTCTATTCACACTCTTGCTGATACCAGCCCTACAACAGAACCTATTTTATTCTATATTTTTGTTGTTGTTGTTGGTTGTGGGCTTACACTCAGGGCTTGGGTGCTGTACTTGAGCATTTTCACTCAAAACCACCTAACCACCTTGAGCCATAGTACCACTTCTGGTTTTCTGGTGATTAATTGGAGATGAGAGACCCACAGACATTCCTGCCTGGGTTGGCTTAGAACTATGATCCTTAGATCTCACTCTCCAAGTAGTTAGGATTAAAGGCATGAGCCACCAGCACCTGGCATTGTTTTTGTTTGTTTGTATATTAACGATATTACAGGGTTTCATCCTGGTATTTCACATGCGCATATATTAATCAGAGTAATTCTCTATTTTGTTTATTTTTATTTTAAAGAATATTGATAACTTGATGACTGCAGAAGGTGTTGGCCTTACGACTGCCCTACGTGTTCTCTGTAATGTGGCATGTCCACCACCACCTGTTGAAGGTAAAGTTGCTAATATGCTTCAAAATCTCCCACTTGTTAAGACTAGAGTGAATTATCATTTACCAAATATTCAAAACTCTTGACTGATTTTTTAAAATATATAAGTAATTAGTTTTTTTCTTCTCCCTATTATAAAGGCCAACAGAAAGACCTGAAATGGAATCTTGCTGTTATTCAGCTTTTTTCTGCTGAAGGAATGGACACCTTTATTCGGGTTCTGCAGAAATTGAACAGTATTTTGACTCAGCCTTGGAGGCTCCATGTCAACATGGGGACTACCCTTCACAGAGTTACTACTATTTCAATGGCTCGCTGCACACTCACTCTTCTTAAAACTATGTTAACGGAACTCTTGAGAGGTGGCTCCTTTGAGTTTAAGGACATGCGTGTTCCTTCAGCACTTGTTACTTTACACATGCTCCTGTGCTCTATCCCCCTATCAGGACGTTTGGATAGTGACGAGCAGAAAATTCAGAATGATATAATTGATATTTTACTGACTTTTACACAAGGAGTTAATGAAAAACTTACGATTTCAGAAGAGACTCTGGCCAATAATACTTGGTCTTTAATGCTAAAAGAAGTTCTTTCTTCGATCTTGAAGGTTCCTGAAGGATTTTTTTCTGGACTCATACTCCTTTCAGAGCTGCTGCCTCTTCCTTTGCCCATGCAAACAACTCAGGTATAACATGCATCTTATAAATGACTGCAGTAACAATTTTAATAAAGCCATTGAGTTTTGTTAAAAATGAAAGCAAAACCTCATTCTTCCCCTCAAAAAGGCATGAGATAACTCAATGAGGATGAGATAAAACTGAACCGATAGTCATTGAGGAAATATGGGGATAACATAAATAAATTTTTGTCAAAGGAGTTTTATGCTGTTATATATACTTGTACTTACATTTTTCTGTTATTTCAAACCTGCCCCCCCTTTATTATGTTTTATAATTTTGCAGTAACTTTATTGCCTCATAAGTGGACTCTGTTCAATTGACTGTTAGCCTGAGAACAATGAGGGTTTTTTATTTATTGAATTCAAATAATGTTTAATTATGTAATAGAAAACTAATTGTTTTAGGCATGCAGTAAAAATGTTTATTTCTTAACAGTGCTTCCTGATCAATTTCTCTGACTAAATAAATACTTAAAAACCTATGTACATACACATTATACTTTTTTAACAGGTTATTGAGCCACATGATATATCAGTGGCACTCAACACCCGGAAATTGTGGAGCATGCACCTTCATGTTCAAGCAAAGTTGCTCCAAGAGATAGTTCGCTCTTTCTCTGGCACAACCTGCCAGCCCATTCAACATATGCTACGGCGTATATGTGTTCAGTTATGTGACCTTGCCTCACCTACTGCACTTCTGATTATGAGAACTGTGCTGGATTTGATTGTAGAAGACTTGCAAAGGTATTTTTGTTTTTCCATAGAATTTTCCTTGTTATCCTTGATACAGATATGCTTTGTTCTTTTTTTTTTTTAATAGATTAGGATTTAGAATGCCCAGATAACACATACCATGTAAATATACATGAATATGTATAACTGTATGTGAATTGTTTTAAACTAGAAATTAGCTATTTTATTGCATATACAAAATACATGAAATTATAAAGATTTGGAAAGTTGAAGTATACTGGGCTTTGGGTGGCTCAAGTGGTGAAGTGCTTGGGAAGCACAAGGTCTTGAGTTCAATCCCTACTTCTGCCAAAAAGAAAAAAAAAGACAAGATAAACTGTGGAGAAGTCAATCTGAAGAAAATATATTATTATTATTATTATTTATTTATTTATTTATTTATTTATTTTTTGCCAGTCCTAGGCTTGGACTCAGGGCTTGAGCACTGTCCTTGGGTTTTCTCAAGGGTAGAGCTCTGCCACTTGAGCCACTGGACCAATTCTGGCTTTTTTTTCTATGTATGTGGTACCAAGGAATTGAACCCGGCTCTTCGTGCATGCTAGGCAAACACTCTACCACTAAGGCCAGACTCCCAGCCCAGAAAATATATTATTATAAAATTTTATAGTCATTAAAAAAATTCTAGAAAACTAAGCTGGATGCTGGTGGCTAATGCTTATAACCCTGGCTATTCAGGCTGAGATCTGAGGATTGCAGTTCAAAGGCAGCTCAGGTAGGAAAATTAATGAGACTCTTATTTCCAATTAAACACAGAAAAGTAAAGTGGAACTGTGGCCTAAGTGGTAGAGTACTGGTCTTGAGCAAAAGAACTCAAGGACAGTGCCTAGGCCCTGAGTTCAAGTCTCACTACTGACAAGGAAAATCTAGAAAACTTACCATAATCAAAGATGAAATGTTTTGTACAAAATTTGTGTTGATATGTATGGAAAAAATTAAATAATGCCTTTAAAATCAAGAACTTGTTTACTAAATATATTGATTTTATTCCAGCACTTCAGAAGATAAAGAAAAACAGTATACTAGCCAAACCACCAGATTTCTCGCTCTTCTTGATGCTCTGGCTTCACATAAAGCTTGTAAATTAGCTATTTTGCATCTAATTAATGGAACTATTAAAGGTGATGAAAGATATGCAGAAATATTCCAAGATCTTTTAGCTTTGGTGCGGTCTCCTGGAGACAGTGTTATTCGACAACAGTGTGTTGAATATATTACATCTATTTTGCAGTCTCTCTGTGATCAGGTATTTATAATATTTTATAAAGTTTATGTATGTGTGTTTTAAAGCTCTCGCTATATATCTTTGCTATGATCAAGGAGATGTCACCTTTATTTTATTAGTCCTACTGTTTAGGAAGATAAATTTGACAAGTGAAGCAATAGTGAAATGATTTCATAGCTTTTTTGGATTAGCATTTCATGGGTGTCTCTGAAGAACTTTTTCTTCTTTGTAATGTTGCAGTTTTGGATAGTTGCTTTCATACAGCTTTTTCAATATATTTATATTTCTTTGGTTATTCATCGACTTGAACTCTGGGCCTGGGTGCTGTCTCTGAACTCTTCAGTTCAAGGCTAGTGCTCTACTCCTTGAGCCACAGCACCATTTCCAGTTTTCTGGTGGTTAATTGGAGATAATAATCTCACAGATTTTCATGCCTGGGCTGGCTTTGAACTGTGATCCTTAGATCTTAGCCTCCTAAGTAGCTAGGATTACAGGTGTTGAGCCACTGGTGTTTGGCTGTTTCAATATTTTTTAAGGATAGTTTAAGGATATGTTATATTTCTTTTTTTTTCTTTTCTGGCACCAGTCCTAGGGCTTGAACTCAGGCTCTGAGTACTGTCTGTAGGCTTTCTTCAGGCTGCAGCTCTACCACTTGAGCCACAGCACCACTTCTGGCTTTTTCTATGCATGTGGTACTGAGGAATCAAACCTGGGTCTTTTTGCATGCTAGGCAAGCACTGTACCACCAGGCTGAACTCCTGGCCCATGTTTCCTTTTTTCTTTTCTTTCTTTTCTCTCTCTCTCTCTCTCTCTTTCTCTCTCTCTCTTTCTTTCTTTCTTGCTTTCTTTCTTTTTGTGGGTCATGAGGCTTGAATTCATCCTGGCTGCTGTCCTTGAGCTCTTCAGCTCCTGGCTACTATCCTACCTTTGAGTCAAGCCCCACTTCCCATTTTCTAGAGGTTAATTGGAGATAAGAGTCTCAGGCCTTTTTGTGCCTGGGCTGGCTTTGAACCTTGATCCTCAGATCTCAGCCTCCTGAGTAGTTAGGATTACAGGTGTGAGCCATGGTGCCCACTTCCTTCAGTATTTTTGAAGGATGGTTAAAGTCTACTATGTTAGGTTTCTCAGTAAGTACATATATATCAAGTTATTCTTGAATTTTATAGCTTTCTTAGTAAATTAAATCATTTTGCCTTCTTTAGACAACTTATAAAGGCATTGGGTATTAGTTCAATTTTCATAAGATAATGGTATTATTTTAGCTTTGAAAGCCAGTTGTAATTTTTTTTTTTTTGCCAGGCCTGGGCTTGGGCTCAGGGCCTGATCACTGTCCCTGGATTTTCTCAGGTCTAGGGCTCTACCACCTGAGCCATAGCACCACTTCTGGCTTTTTGCTATGTATGTGGTGCCGAGGAATTGAACCCTGGTCTTTGTGCATGCTAGGCAAGCACTCTACCGCTAGGCCAAACTCCCGGCCCGTAATTTAATTTTTTTAAGTACCGAAGTTTGAACTTAGATGCTTGAACTTTTCAGCAGTTACTCTACCACTTGAGTAATATCATCCCAGTTCATTTTGCTTCAGTTATTTTTTGTAGCTTTATTTTTTTGGTCAGTCACAGGACTTGAACTCGAGGTCTGAGCACTGTCTCTGAGCTCAACTCAAGGCTAGTACTCTATCACTTGAGCCACAGGGCCACTTCCAGTATCCTGGTGGTTAATTGGAGATAAGCGTCTCATGGGTTTCTGTACCTGGGCTGGCTCTGAACTGTGATCCTCAGATCTCGGCCCTTTTGATTAGCTAGGATTACAGGTGTGAGCCACCAGCTCCCAGCTGTAGTTATTTTTCCAAATAGGCTTTCACCTTGATCTTTTGTTTATACTTCCCATATAGGTGAAATGAGAGGCACTCACCACTACATCTAACTTGATTTGTTGAAATTGGTTCTCCTGAACTTTTCACTTGGGCTAGCATTCAGCTGTGATCTCCATTTCTACCCACAGGGATTACAGGTGTGAGCTACCAGCACTGGCTGGAAATTTTTTTTACATGACTTGTTTTCAGACAAAGAAGATCTGGTAGAAAATAATTTTCGAAGCTGGCATAGTGGCTCATGCCTGTAATCTTAGCTTCTCAGGAGGCTGAGATCTGAGGATCAAGGTTCAAAGCCAGCCCGAGCACAAAAGAATCTGAGACTCTTATCTCCAATTATCCCCTAGAAAACCAGAAATGGGGCTTGGCTCAAGGGTAGGGCAATAGCTTTAAGCCAAAAAGCGCCAAGACAATGCCCGGGCCTTGTGGTAGGGTGGTAGCCTTGAGCTGAAGAGCTCAGGACAGTGCTCAGGCCAACTTCAAGCCCTAAGACCCACAAAAAAAAAAAAAAAAGTTTTGAAAAATAATTTTTGACAGAAAAGATTTTTTTTTTTTTTTTTGCCAGTCCTGGACTTGAGCTCAGGGCCTAAGCACTATCCTTTGGTAGTCACTTGCATGACTATGGTAAATGACACTGAAGCATTCTGACTATCCTCATCATAAATCCCTTACCCAATACCCTGTTGTTCTAATTTCTTTTTTAAAAAATGTTTGTATTGTAATTCATTAAAGGGTTATATTATATTCACCAGATAGAAGGTGCATTACTTAACAATCATTGCTACCCCTTTTCATGTTTTTGTCTCCATTTCTCTCCCCCACCCCCTGTTGTTCTAATTTCTTTGTTTCAAGCCTTTATTTTGTTTTCAAGTTGAATACTGATTTGCAGTTTGTTGATGTAATTAAAGGTTATGAAATGTACACAAACGCCCCTGTAAAATCCAGTTTATGTCTATAGAAAAAGTAGTAGATTTTTTTCTTTTTTTTTTGCCAGTCCTGGGCTTGAGCTCAGGGCCTGAGCACTGTCCTTGGACTTTCTCAAGGCTAGAGCTCTACCACTTGAGCCTCAGCACCACTTCTGGCTTTTTTTCTATATATGTGGTACCGAGGAATCGAACCCGGGTCTTCGTGCATGCTAGGCAAGCACTTTAACCACTAGGCCAAACTCCTGGCCCCCCCCCTTTTTTTTTTTTTCTTTTTTTGTAGCCAGTCCTGGAACTTGAACTCAGGGCCTAAGAACTGTCCTTGGGCTTTTTCAAGGCTAGCATTCTTCCACTTGAACCACACAGCATCACTTCTGGCCTTTTCTGTGGTACCAAGGAATTAAACACAGTGCTTAGTGCTAGGCCACACTCTAGGCCTAGTAGTGGAAATTTTTTTTTTTTTTTTTTTTTTTGCCAGTCCTGGGCTTGAGCTCAGGGCCTGAGCACTGTCCTTGGACTTTCTCAAGGCTAGCGCTCTACCACTTGAGCCTCAGCACCACTTCCGGCTTTTTTCTATGTATGTGGTACCGAGGAATCGAACCCGGGTCTTCATGCATGCTAGGCAAGCACTTTAACCACTAGGCCAAACTCCCGGCCCCAGTAGTGGAAATTTTTAATGTTAGCTAAGGTTGATTACTATTTAGAAACTCAACTTTTCAAAGTACATAAAAAGTAGAGGAGAATATTTAATTAAATGATTGCTCTAAGGTGTTCATTTAATTCACCCATTCCTACTCATACTCACTTTTCTTTCTTTTTTTTTTTGTGGGTCATGGGGCTTGAACCTGGCCTGGGCGCTGTTCCTGAGCACTTCAGCTTAAGACTAGTACCCTATCCTTGAGCCAAGCCCTATTTCCAGTTTTCTGGAGGTTAATTGGAGATAAGAGTCTTAGGTCCTTTTGTGCCTGGCTGGCTGGCTTTGAACCTGGATCATCAGATCTCAGCCTCCTGAAGCCAGCTTGGGCACTATAGACTGTAGGCCTCTTTTATCTCCAATTAACCACCAGAAAACCAGAAATGGGCCCATGGCTAAAATGGTAGAGTGATATCCTTGAGCTTAGGGTCAATGCCTAGGCCCAGAATTCAAGTCCCATGACCAACGCCCTTCTTCCACCACAACCCCCCCACAAGAAAAAAATATGTATATATTTTAATGAGATAATTAAGTAATGCTAAATGATGATGGTGGCTATTTAGAAAATTTATTTTTTTTCTCTGCCCCCTTCTTTCCTCCACAGGACATTGCACTTATTTTGCCAACTTCTTCTGAAGGTTCTATTTCTGAACTGGAGCAGCTCTCCAATTCTTTACCAAACAAAGAGTTGATGTCCTCAATCTGTGACTGTCTCTTGGCCACCTTAGCTAACTCTGAAAGCAGTTATAACTGTTTATTGACATGTGTTAGAACAATGATGTTTCTTGCAGAGCATGATTATGGATTATTTCATTTAAAAAGGTAAGACTTTGTCCCATTTAATGTCCTCTTTTTTCATATTTTTTTATTGTAATTAATAGAAGGGTTACATTATATTCACCAGATAGAAGGTGCATTACTTCACATATATTGATACCCTTGCTCATGTCTTGGTCCCCACCATTTAATGTCCTCTTATATTTAAAATTTTACTGTCACACATTCTCCCAAATCAGTTAATTTCTACCTATTATAAACAGTTAAATGTATCATTTCTTCTATGGGAACTTTTTTGGGTATATGCATTCATTAACAGTGCTAGTAAATGGACTTATTTTGAATTGATGAGCAGTATTCCAACAGTCTGAATTGTTGTTGTTGATAAAGCTTTGCATACAGCTTTTTTTTTTTTTTTTGCGCCAGTCCTCGGGCTTGAACTCAGGGTCTAAGTACTGACCTTAGGCTTTCCTCAAGGCTAGCACTCTACCACTTAAGATGCAGCGCCACTTCTAGCTTTTTTCTATGTATGTGGTATCAAGGAATCAAACATAGGGCCTCATGTATGCTAAGGAAGCACTCTACCACTAGGCCAAACTCTGGGCTTCAGCTTTTTCTTTTTGCCAGTCCTGGGTTGAACTCAGGAGGACCTGAGCACTGTCCTTGGGCCACTTGAGCCACAGTGTTACTTCCAGCTATTTCTATGTATATGGTAGAAGTCAAGGCTCTTGCTTAGCTTGTTTGATCAAGGCTGGACGTGATCACTTCTGCCTTTTTTTTTTTAGGTACTTCTGCCTTTTTATTGCTATTTGGAAATAAGAGCCTTAAAGCTAGATGCATGCCTGTAACTAGCTATTCAGCATACTGAGATTTGAGGATCATAGCTCAAAGCCAGCTGGGGCACAGAAATCCCTGAAACTCTTATCTCCAACTAACCACCAGAAAACCAGAAATGGTGCTGTGGCTCAAAAGTGGTGATTGCTAGCCTTGAGCTGAAGAGCTTGGGGGCAGTGCCCAGGCCAAGAGTTCTAACCCCAAGATTGCCCCTCCCCCCTCCAAATAAAAAGGAGAAAGAGTCTTAAAGATTTGTCTATTCAGGCTAGTGTCAAATCTCAATACTCAGATTTGAGCCTCTTCAGTAGCTGGGATTACAGATACGAGGTTTGGGTACACTTCTAAGGTTTGGTCCCTCCCCTCCCCCCAGGTGCTAGCTGGGAGCCTAGGTTCTGTCTTTGAGCTTTTTTTTTTTTTTTTGCCAGTCATAGGGCTTGAACTCAGGGCATGAGCACTGTCCTTGGACTTTTCTCAAGACTAGAGCTCTACCACTTGAGCCACAGCATTACTTCCAGCTTTTTTCTGTGTATGTGGTAGTGAGGAATCGAACCCAGGCCTTCGTGCTAGGAAAGCACTTTACCACTAGGCCAAACTCCCGGCCCCTGTCTTTGACAGCTTTTTTTGCTTTACCACTTGAGCCATAGTTCTTTTCTGTCTTTTTTTTTTTTTTTTTTTTGTGAATCAGGGGGCTTGAACTTGGCCTGGGCACTGTCCCTGAGCTCTTCAGCTCAAGGCTACTGCCCTAACTTTGAGCTAAGCACCACTTCCCCCATTTTCTAGAGGTTAATTGGAGATAAGAGTATCAAGTCCTTTTGTGCCTGGGCTGGCTTTGAGCCTTGATCCTCAGATCTCAGCCTCCTGAGTAGCTACGATTACAGGGGTGAACCATCACGTCCTCCCCGCATCCCTCTCTTCCTCCCCCTCCCCCCCGCATCTCTTCCCTTCTGTCCTTTGTTGGTGCTTAACTAGAGAGTCTTATGAGTCTTAAGAACTTTTCTCCTAGACCAGCTTTGAGCCACAATCCTCAGATATCAACCTCCTGAGAAGCTTGGATTGTAGACTTGAGCCACTGTCACTTGGCGTGTGCGCACGTGTGTGCGTGTGTGCATGTGTGTGTTGAGATGGGGTTTTTCTATATTGTCTAGTTTGGCTTTGAATTCACAGGTCTTAAGCAGTTCCTCCTTCTATCCTCTCAAGTAGCTGAGACTATAGGTATGCACCACTGACATTGAATCCAGGGTCTTGTATATGTTAGGCTAGTGCTTTATCACTAAGTAATGGCCAGTTATGAGCTTTGCTTTTAGATAACCCTTGGAGTATAGTCTACTTCAAGGTTTTATATGGTGGCTATAAATTGGTATAATCTAATTTTGAACTCATTCTCTATTCATTAACATAATTTTTCTTTACATTTAATCTGTTTCCTATTTGTTATACCATTCCATTTTAATATGCTATAATGTTCTCACTACCAGCATTTGTATCTTTTTCCCTTTATTTTGCCTTTTAGTAGTGTTGTATGATGGCAGCTTAGACTCTTACTATTTTCCAAATGTAAATACTTCAAGTCTAGTGTTAATTTCATACTTACTACTCTTTTGGCTATTATATCTTAGAGGCTATAACTAGAATAGTTTTCCCTTTAAATTCTGTTGATAAACTGAGAACTATAAAACTATATAAGCCAGATGCCTTTAATCCTAGCTACTCTGGAGACTGAAATCTGAGTATCTTGGTTCAAATCCAGCCTTTCCACAAAAGTCTGTGAGACTCTTAAATTCAATTAACCACTGGAAAATTGGAAGTAGTACTGTGGCTAGTGTTAGAGTGCCACCCTTGAATGAAAGAGCCTCAGGGACATAGCCTAGGCCCTGAGTTCAAACCCAAGGACTGGCATACACAGACACTGACACACACACACCCCAACCACACCGTAAAAATCAATAAGTAAATTAATAAACTGGACATACATTGTAATCCTAACTACTCCGGAAACCAAGATCAGAAGGTCCGATTTAAAGTCAGCCTAGGCAGAAAAGTTTGTGAGAGTCTCATCTCCAATTAACCGCCCTCCCCCCACCTTCCTTCCCAAAAAAGGTATAAGATATGGCTCCAGTGACAGAATGCTTTGTGTGAAAGAGCCAAGTGAGAGCATGAGGTTCTGAGCTCAAGCTTCAGTATTTGTACGTATACATACTAAAAATAGTAGAAAACTGTCAGGTTTCTTATACCAGGTTTATTTGCGTGTATCTTTTGAGGGGGGAGCAGTCTTGGGGCTTGAACTCAGGGCATGAGCACTGTCCTTAGGCTTCTCAAGGCTAAGAGCCCTACTACTTGAGCCACAGCACCACTTTCAGCTTTTTCTAAGTATGTGATACTGAAGAATCAAACCTGGGTCTTTGTGCATGCTAGGTAAGCACTCTACCTTTAATTATACCAAACTCCTGGCTCCGAGTGTAAATTTTTTTAAAGAGCTTGAAGCTAGCAGAAGGTGGTTGTGCATGCCTGTGATTCAGCACTTTGGAGACTGAGATGAGAATCTGTAGTTCAAGACCAGCTGGGTTGTGTCTCAAAAATAACAGCAAACATAAGAGAAAGTAAATGGTGAAATAAATTTTACTGTCTGAATTTACTTAGTATATTTCTCATACTGTCTTTTTTTTGGGGGGGGTGGGAGGTTTGGCTAATCCTGGGGCTTGAATCTGGACTTGGGCATTGTCTCTGAGCTGCTTTTTTTTTTTTTTTTTT
Source organism: Megascapheus bottae (assembly GCF_031878675.1). Classification (NCBI taxonomy): domain Eukaryota; kingdom Metazoa; phylum Chordata; class Mammalia; order Rodentia; family Geomyidae; genus Megascapheus; species Megascapheus bottae. The sequence goes on along the minus strand of NC_143517.1, from coordinate 36,257,845 downwards.
TTTGCTAGTCCTGGGGCTTGACACTGTCCTTGGACTTTCTCAATGCTAGCACTCTAACACTTGAGCCACAGTGCCACTTCCAGCTTTTTCTTTGTATGTGGTACCTAGGAATTGAACCCTGTGTGCTAGGCGAGCAGTCCGCCATTATATTATGTTCTTGGCCCTCTGAATTGCTTTTTGCTAAAGGCTAGCAGCATTCTACCACACGGCACCACTTCTGGCTTTTTTTTTTTTTTTTCAGTTGATCTAGGATTGAATTCTGGGCTTGGGCGTTATTCCTGAGCTCATCAGCACAAAGCTAACACCTTACTTCTGGAGCCACAGTGCCACTTGCAGTTTTCTGTTGGTTAATTGGGAATAAGTCTCAAGAACTTTTGTACCTGGGCTGGTTTTGAACCACGATCCTCAGATTTTAGCCTCCTGAGTAGCTAGGATTACAGGCATGAGCCACTGTGCCTCACTATTCTGGCTTTTTTGAATAGTTTATTGGAGATGAGAGTCTCGTGGACTTTCCTGCCCAAGCTGGCTTCAAACTGTGATTCTCAGATATTACCCTTCTGAGCAGCTAGGATTATAGGCATGAGCCACTGGCACCCAGCTTCATACTATCTTTAACATAGTCATATTTCAACACTATATCTCCTCTTTATTTTATTTACTTGCAGTTCTTTAAGGAAAAACAGTAGTGCTCTGCATAGTTTACTGAAACGAGTGATCAGCACATTTAGTAAGGACACAGGAGAGCTTGCGTCTTCTTTTCTGGAATTTATGAGACAAATTCTTAATTCTGACACAATGGTAAGTTTACATATATATTCGTTTGTATTTTTTTAACTCTGTAAACTCTGTTATGAGTTAAAAAATTAACTTGTTTCAAAAATATCTTAGAACTTAAAAGTCGTACTTCTTTTTCCCTCTGCTCTCTTCTCATGAATAGTGAGTTATGATTTTCTCTTTCCTTTTATTTTTTTCCCACTCCTGAGGCTTAATCTCTGGGCCTGAGTGCTGGTCCTAGCTTTTGTGTTCAAGGCTAGCACTTTACCACTTGAGCCACAGATTTACTTTTTTTTTTTTACTTCTATCCTGGGGCTTGTACTCTGGGCCTGGGCGCTGTCACTGAGCTCTTCAGTTTAAGGCTACTGCCCTACTCCTTGAGCCAAAGCTCCACTTCAGTTTTCTAGTGGCTAGAGATAGGAGTTTCATGGACTTGGGTGCCTGGGCTGGCTTTGAACCACAATTCTTAGATCTTAGCTTCCTGAGAAGCTAGGATTACAGGCGTGAGCCACTAGCACCTGGCTTGAAAATACCCAATTATTTTGCAGGAGAGGAAAGTGTGATATAGTTAGTGCCTTATTTTATAATGATATCTTCCCTCCCTCCTTCCTTTTTCCCCTCCCTCCTTCTCTCCTCCCCCCCCTTCCAATCTTGGAGCTTGAACTCAGAACTTGGGCACTGTCCTTGAGCTTTCTCAAAGCGAGTGCTCTACCACTTGAACCACAGTAGCACTTCCAGCTTTTTCTGTGTATGTGCTCCCAAGGAATCTAACCCAGGGTTTCTTGCATGCTAGGCAAGCACTCCACCCCTAGGCCATTCTCCTCCCACCTCCCCCGTCAATGATTCTTAATATTGAATTATCTTGCCAGAGTAACTCAGAATAATAAATTACTTTAAGTAAATACTTAAAGTAGTTTTATCAGTCTTATAAAGTATTTCTTCATTGTCATAATTGAGCATATATTGATTCTGTTTTGGATATGTTACTTTTTGAGTGACTGTTAAGTTTAAGAGTATCTTAGGCCCATGTAATATATGCATTAAAGACTAACCAGGAGCCAGTGACTTACCAAAAAACAATAACAACAACAACAACAAAAATTATAGCCACTGGGCTACCTAGCAAGATTCTTTTAAAATCAGCTAGGTAGGTAGTAGGTAGGTAGGGAGATAGGAAGAAAGGAAGATAGGAAGATAGATAGATCTATTCCACTTACTCTTAACTTTTTCATTTTCATTTTTTCCTTTTTCTTTCTTTTTTTTCTTGTTGTTTGTGGGGCTTGAACTCTGGGCCTGGGTACCGTCCCTGAACTCATCTCAAAGCTACCACTCTACTGCTTGAGGCTCAGAGCTACTTTTGGTTTTCTGGTGGTTAATTGGAAATAAGAGTCATGGACTGTAGTTCCATTCTCATTCTCCTAAGTAGCTAGGATTGTGGGTGTGAGTCATCAGCATCTAGATTCTAAAATGTTATTGTTAAAATTTAAGATTGCTCTTGTTAGGGGCCGGGAGTTTGGCCTAGTGGTAGAGTGCTTGCCTAGCATGCACGAATACCCGGGTTCGATTCCTCAGTACCACATACATAGAAAAAAGCCGGAAGTGGTGCTGAGTCTTTAGCCTTGAGAAAGTCCAAGGACAGTGCTCAGGCCCTGAGCCCAACCCTAAGACTGGCAAAAAAAAAAAAAAAAAAAAGATTGCTCTTGTTAACATTTCCCAAAATCAACGTATACTGTGATAGGAATGTCATTAGAGGCCACTGATAGGAATGTCGTTAGAAAATATTTGGGGCCGGGAGTTTGGCCTACTGGTACAGTGCTTGCCTAGCATGCTTGAAGATCGAGATTCAATTCCACATACATAGAAAAAGCTGGAAGCAGTGTGAGACTCAAGTGGTGGAGCTCTAGCCTTGAAAAAGTCCAAGGACGGTGCTCAGGTGCTCAGGCCCTGAATTCAAGCCCAGGACTGGCAAAAAAAAAAATAAAAAAAAGAAAATGTTAAGTGATGCAGAGTATTTTTCTTTTTTGCAGTATATTCCAGCCCTTTCTAAGTGTATTGCCTGTGAAATGTGTGTATTTGTACAGCTTATGGATCACTGTGTATTCAGGTTTAAGATATTCATCACATTTAAAATTTCTATTTGGGGATGGTTGTAGAGGACCTGATAAGTACAGGTTTACCAAATAAAAATAATGTGGGATTTCTTAAGAAAAATCTGAAGTTATTTAGATTGTTTTTCTTATTTATGGCATATATATGTAGACTGTTTAGTAAGCCTTTCTTAGTTTGCCTTCATATTTGTATTGTCATTTCTTTTTTTTTTCTTTTCTTTTTTTGTGCCAATTTTAACTCGAGACTTAACATTCATGTTCTTGCTCATAGCTGATGCTGTACCACTTGAGTTGTATATTCCAGTCCATCATTTTGCTAGTTTAATTTTTGTGATGGCTTTTCTCTCGGGGTGGCTTTAGTGATCCTTCAGATTTCAACTTCCTGAGTAGCTAAGGAGGCATGAGCCACTGCTGCACCCCACCCTCCAACTTGCTAGTTTTATTGGCAAATTATTGATTGTATCATGTCTAGCTTATTAAAGTTATTATATTTACCAGCGGCTTTACTTTTAGAAGATTGGCATATTTAATAGTAGAACTATAGATATTATAGGATTTTGCTTGATGGAAAAATATTTATTTCACCAGATTCTACACAATATTAACAAAATGTTTTGACAGATTTTTTTTTTTTTTGCCAGTCCTAAGCCTTGAACTCAGGGCCTGAGCACTGTCTTTGGGCTTTGTGAAGGCTAGAGCTACAACACCATTTTTGGCTTTTTTCTATATATGGTACTTAGGAATTCGAACCTAGGTCTTCATTTCATGCATGCTAGGCAAGCACTCTTACACTAGGCCAAACTCCCCCCCCCCTTTTTTTTTTTTTGGCCAGTCCTGGGGACTGGAGTCGGCCTGAGCACTGTCTTTGGGCTTTCCTCCAGGCTAGTGCTCTACCACTTGAGCCACAGCACCACTTCAGGCTTTTTTCTATGTATGTGGTACTGAGGAATTTAACTCAGGTCTTCGTGCATGCTGGGCAAGCACTCTACCACTAGGCCAATTAAGCAGTTTCTGATTGAAATCTGCTACCTAGAGTTAATTAATGTTATCAATTATTTGCTTACTTTAGCACTCAGATTGCTAATTAATATTTTATTTATACCTCATCAATTTATTTCCCTTAACACCTTCATTGAGAACATCAGAGTAATCTGGTAACTTCCAAATCTTTGAATTATCCGTCATATTCTTTGTGATCTACATTCCTCCTTAATCAGAGGAAAATTGTCCCTGCATCACTTTATTTCTGCATGGTGGGTCATAGGCTTGAACTCTTATGAGCCACTGGCACCTAGCTAAGTGGATGAATTTTTATCAGATTCTTCTGTTCGGAGTTCGTTGGGATGATTATGTGGGTTTTCTCCATGTACAGACTGAAACTTCTACTCCTGGGATAAATGCATCTTGATTCTGATGTAAGATCATTTGTTTCCAGACTCAGTTTATGTTACTGAGTATTTTTATATCTATTTTTTAAAAATTTGATCTATAACTTTGGTGTTGTTTTAATTTTCTTTAAGTCTTGTATAAAGGAATTTCCACTCAGCATGTCAATATATGAGTACAATGCATCCTGGTTAATGTCACTCCTTCTGTCATTCCCCTTCTCCATTTATTCCAACCCTATTCTTCATCTCCTCATGGTAACTTTCTTATTAATGTCACCCCTTCCACCACCCTACCCTATTTATTCCAGTCCCACTCTTCATCCACTCATGTAACTTTCTTTTTTCTTTCCTTTCCTTTTTTTTTTTTTTTTTTAATTTGTTTGGTCATGGGGTTTGAACACTGCATCTGGGTGCTATCCCTGAACTCTTCAGCTGAAGGCTATTGCTTTGCCACTTGAGCCACAGTGCCATTTCTGGATTTCTGGTGGTTAATTGGAGATAAGGGTCTCACAGACTTTGGTGCTGAGAGTGGCTTTGAACCATGATCCTCAGATCTTAGCCTCCTGAGTAGCTAGGATTACAAATGTGAGCCACCAATGTCTGGCACTTTCTTAATAACCTTATTGAGAGGTTATTTTTTAAATATTTTGTTAATTCTTTAAGTATTTGGTAGAATCACTGGAAAAATTATTCTATTTGAGTCTATTTTCTTTATGGAATTTTAAAAGAATTTTATTTTAGTTATTTTTTGTGCCAGTTCTGAGGCTAAACCCTAGGGCCTGGGTACTGTCCCTGAGCTTGTGTGTAAGAGTCTCATGGAATTTCCTGCCCGAGCAGGCTCTGAATTATAATCCTCAGATTTCAGCCTCCTGAGTAGCAGGTATTATAGGGCAAGGGCTATCAATGTCTGTTCAGATAAATTTTATTTTATTTCTAGTACTAATTGAGCTGTGAATTAATTCAGGTACTAATTTAGATATTCTTCATCTTATTGTCAGGTTCAGTAATTAGTATTTTCCTAGAAATGTGTTCTATAATCTTAATTGTCCTCACTGTTTTCTTACAGTTTCAAAGATGTCTGTTAAGCTGTCAATAATGTTCACTGTTTTCATGTGTTTATATTTGTACCTATCTACATACAGGTACAATATATATTAGTGGACTTTTAGGTCTACCTTCCACTTACAAGCATAAAGATACAGTGTTGGTCATAAATGATCAGCTTTTTTCCTAGAGTACTTGGAGAGTACTTGGAGAGTCTTGCACAATTAAATAGCTACTTTTTTTGACACATGAATAATGAAATTTGAAACGGAAGTTCTGTCAACTCTGCATATAATTCTATTTTCCTGAAACAACTCTAAATTGTAGTTTTATTAAACCTTAAAAAAAAAACAACCAAAAAACTACTTTACGGCTGGCTGGGAGTTTGGCCTAGTGGTAGAGTGTTTGCCCAGCATGCACAAACACCTGGGTTTGATTCCTTGGTACCACATACATAGAAAAAAGCGGGAAGTGCTGCTGTGGCTCAAGTGGTAGAGAAATTCCAAGGACAGTGCTCAGGCTCTCAGTTCAAGCCCCAGCACTTGCAAAACAAACAAAAACTACTTTAAAAAATACTAAAGTAACATACAGAAAACTTGAAAAAATGCTAAACTTAAATCCAGATTTTCTATTACTACTTTTAATAATGAGCAAATGGATTAAAATTTAAATGTCATTTTATTTTGTTCAAAACTGTTTCTAGGTATAGCTCAGTGGTGGAACATTTGCCTAGCGTGCGTGAGACTCTGGGTTTATCCCCAGCACCAAAAAAAACAAACAAACCTGTTTCTGTTCATAATAATGAAAAAGAAAGGTAATATGGAGAGATGAAATTGTTAGCTTGTTCTAAATATTTTAATGACTTCTTAGTTTAATTTTTGGACAATTTAAAAAATCAATATAAGAATGTTAAGGATCTTAGGCTTCCTCCATTTAGCACCCTATCCTCTTTAAATACACTGTTTAAGTTCACAGCAAAATTAATTGCTTCTGTTTCCATTTTCTTCCCCACCAATCCCAACTCCCACTTATATCACATTAACATAGTGAACTTACATTGACATACCCCAGAACTGCAGTTTATATTATAATTCAGTGAGATTGTAGTACCTTCCTCCCATTATTTTGTTTCCATGACTATTTTTTGTATTACCTAAGATATCTGTAGGATATGATCATTATCTCGATGAGAACATGTCTAGTTCCTTATCAATATGATATGTGAGTGTTGGGATTTTTTTGTAGGTGTTGTATCAAGTTGAAGAAGTTCCCCTATATTCCTAGACTGCTGAATTGGGTTTTATTGAATTACTTTTCTTCTTTATCCCTATGGTGTGATACAACTGATATGATGCTGTGTGATTTTTTTTTTTTTTTTGTCCATCCCTGGGGCTTGAACACAAGGCATAGGGCACTGTCCCTGAACTTCTTTTGCCCAAGATTATCACTCTGCCACTTGAACCATTGCACCACTTCCCGTTTTTTCTGTTTATGTGGTACTAAGGAATCAAACCCAGGGCTTGATGTGTGCAAGGCAAGCTCGCTACCACTAAGCCATATTCCCAGTCCCCATGTAATTTTTTTTGCTGTTGTTGTTGGTCATAGAACTTGAACTCAAGCACTGCCCCTGAGCTTCTTTTGCTCAAGACTAATACTCTACTACTTGAGCCACCAAGCCGCTTCCAACTTTTCTGAGTAGTTTATTTAGAGACAAGAGTCCTCAGAACTCAGTATCCTGAGTAGCTGTAATTATAAGCATGAGTGACTGTGCCTGGCTTGCTGCCATATAATTTATTTTAGGATGTTGATTCATCCTTGCCTTTGATTCATCTTTGCATACCCTTGGAATACATCTTACTTAGTTGTGATATGTATTTGTGCCAGTACCAGGTATTGAACTTGGGGACTATTACTTTCGCTAGTTTTTTTTTTTTTTTGGCTCATGGCTGACACTGACACTTTACAGTTTTTGCTGGCTAATTGGAGGTGAGAATCTCTCAAATTTATCTGGGCTAGCTTCAAATTTCCATCATAACTCAGTCTTCTTAGTAACTATGATAGTAGGATTAAGCCACTAGTGCCCAGCTTGATATGTGGTTGCTTACTTGGCAGTACTGGGTTTGAACTCAAGAGCTTGCTAGGCTGGTACTCTGCCATTTAAGCCATGCATCAAAAAGCCTTGCTTGGGCCGAGATTATGGCCTAGAGGTATAGGTTTGATTCCTCAGTACCACGTAAACCAAAAAAAGCCGGAAATGATGCTGTAGTTCAAGTGGTAGAGCGCTAGCTTTGAGCAAAATGAAGCTCAGTGAGAGGGCCTAGGCCCAGAGTTCAAGCCTCAGTATTTGGTGGGGGGCAGGGGGGAAGGAGGGCAAGGCCTTTACAGAGTAGTTTATTGGAGATAAAAGTCTCGGACTCTCCTGCATGGGCTGCCTTTGAATTATGATCCTTAGATTGCAGCCAATTGAGTAGTTATGATTACAAATGTGGGCCATGAAAGCCTTGCATTTTGCTGACTCTTTCTCAGATGTAGTTTAGTGAATGCATTTAGTCTCAAACAAAGATCCTGTTTATCTTAGCTGTCTGAGTAGCTAGGATTGGAGGCATAAGCCACTGTGCCCTGGATGAATTGTTGCATTTGATTAATGAATGTTTCACTGAAGATAATATTCTTGGCATCTAGGTTTGTGAGATGTTTTGGTATATAGTGTTTTTTTGTTTTTGTTTTTCATTTTTGTTTCATCGTGAGGCTTAAACTCAGGGCCTGGCGTCTGTCTCTTAGATTTTTATCTTCAAGGCAAGAGCTCTGTCACTTGAACCACAGGTCCCACTTCTGGCTTTTGGTGGCTAATTGGAAATAAGAGTCCCATGAACTTTACTACCTGGACTGGCATTAAGCTGTGATCATCCAATCTTAGCCTCCTGATTAGCTAGACTTACGGGTGTGGGCTTCCAGCACCTGACTTATTAGTTTTCATGTAATGTATTTGTCTGGTTTTAATAAAGCCACATGCCTTATCGGTCTTGACTTTGAGGGTCTATAGGCTACTTACTAGGAGGTAGCCATATTAATGGAAGAAGGAATGGGGAAAAATACAATCACACATGAAAATGGAACTTGGAAACTTGATGAGATTTGTGGATGAGAGAATAATAGAAGTTGTCGTTCTGATCAAGATGCATTTCATTTTAACATGCCCTATACATAAATGGATATGTTAATTGAAATTCCTTTGTATAACTATTGAAGATAACTAAAAATGACAGAGAAATGTTAAATGATTTGTTATGCCAACATCCCCAAGTGCACTTACACAAATATAAATGGTATAGCCTAGTATGTATCTGTGACTTGTACAAATCTATACAGCGTGTTTCTGTATTGAATACTGTAGGCAATTGTAACACTGTTGTAATCTATGACATCAGTTGACCATTGAAATGGTTCAACTTCACTATATAATCTTAGGGTACACTGTTTCATGTCTGTATGCTGTTGACCAACATTCCTTTCTGTATTGCCTGACTTTACTAGGGTAATGTTTTCCTCAGAATAAATTAGGAAATATTTCCTCTGCTTCTTTATTCTAAAAGAGGTTGAAAAGAACTGTGATAATTTTGGATAGAATTTAGAGTTACTTTTAAACCTGTCTGGGCCTTGCCCTCTTTTTGTGTCATTACTTATTTTGTTTCAGTACAGAAGTTTGAGCTTTGGACTTTTTCTTGCTGGAGTCTGGAACTCTTATCACTTGAGACCTGCTTTGTTTCAGCTATCTTTCTTTTTTTGGTGGGGAAGGGGTTGGGGGGGCAGTCCTGTGACTTGAACTCAAGGTCTGGGCACTGTCCCTGAGCTTCTTTTGCTACCACTTGAGCCACAGCACCATTTCCATCTTTTTCTATTTATGTGGCTAGACAATTCAGTCTATCCCTATTTTGCCATAGAGTAAATATAACCCATATAGACTTTATTTCTTGTTCAAACTGTATACTCTCTTCCTAGCATAGTGTGTGAGTCACTTTTAAATTTTATATGTTTTTCTGAAAAGATCAAGTGTGTTTCATTGTTTCAATTTGAGATTTTTAATTTTTTTATTTTATTTTTCTGTCCTGGAGCTTGTACTCAGGGCATGGGTACTGTCCCTGAGCTTTTTTTTTTTTTTTTCTCATTTTAGTGCTCCATCATTTGAACTACAGCATGCCATTTCTGCCTTTTTTGATAGGTAGTTGGAGATAAGAGGCTCAGAGACTTTCTTGCCTGATCCTGATCCTCAGATCTCATTCTAAATTGTTAGGATTATAGGTGTGAGCCCCTAACATGGCTTTTGAGATTTTGTTAAGAATAGTTTCTATTCAGGGCCAGGAGTTTGGCCTAGTGGTAGAGTGCTTGCCTATAGCGTACACGAAGACCCAGGTTCGATTCCTTGGTACCACATACATACAAAAAAGCTGGAAGTGGTGCTGAGGCTCAAGTGGTAGAGCTCTAGTCTTGAGAAAGTCCCAAGGACAGTGCTCACGTCCTGAGTTCAAGGCACAGGATTGTCAAAAGAAAAGAATAATTTTTATTCATCCTTTCATTGACATTTTATCAGTTATAAGACAGATTTTATGAGCTTCAAGCAAAGCTGTGTCAACTTAAACGTACTAAATCCTGAATCTAGATTGGTGGTTAAATTTTTTCAATGTGTGTTTAATTCTGGTTCATATTAATTTTAAGCCATTTAAAATTAGGCTGTACTATAAGTGATATATAATATGAGTATTTTTAAAGAAGAAAATACTTGGTTTTTATGGCAGAATATTGTCTTAAGTGATAGTTGCTGTTTTAATTGTTTGCCTTGTTTCCAGAAATACAATTTCATGTTTTTATAGTTCTTTGTTACAACAGCAGTTTTACTGGTTCCAGAGCATCACTCAATATGCAATGTGTCCTACAATTACTAATGTGTTTGACACTGAATTTTGTAGTTGTTGTTGTTGAGAAATCTTGATGCTAGTAAATAGACTGTATATGCTTACCTGTTTGTTTTATGATTTTTGCTTAAAGGAAACTTATTTCAGCTTTCAGCTAATTCCTTCTAAAACCATATGTAAATCATAACATTGAGGGGAAGGTTGCAGCAAATGGCTTAAGTGTCTGAATAAGTTTGGAAGCATCTTTGCAAAATTTTCTGCTCTCAAATTTAACTTATGTGTGACATTTACAGGGATGTTGTGGAGATGATAGTGGTCTCATGGAAGTAGATGGAGCTCATCCATCACGGACGATGAGTATTAATGCTGCAGAGTTAAAACAGCTTCTACAAAGCAAAGAAGACAGTCCAGAAAATTTGTTCCTTGAACTAGAGAAGCTTGTTTTGGTAAAAAGAATAACAAAACCAAAATAAAAACAGCATTCCTGAGGCATATTTTCTTTTCAGTTTGACTAGTATACTTTTTCATAGTCACTTTCTAATAGAATCTTTAATTGAGTATTTATACCATTCCAAATAATTGAGCTAGTAATTTCTAGTAAAAAAAAAATCTCCATACTGTTATGAATCTTAAGTAAACAAAGGCAGTGCTTTTTGAATTGTCTGTTCTTTGAACAAGAGTCCCCTGCTGCCATTGTATATAAATAAAATAACAAGGATTTGGGTGTTGGTTTTATTTTAATATACTTTATGTCAATAATTTCTTGGTATTCCAAAGTTTTTAGTAGTGAATAATTCAGCCTTTCCTTACAAAGAATCATTAGATTATGGTCACAAGTGTTAAAATTTTATTTGCATCTTCTTATCCTGTTTTTATTTGTATCTAGGAACATTCAAAAGATGATGACAATCTAGATTCTTTGTTGGACAACATAGTAGGACTTAAGCAGATGCTAGAGTCATCAGGTGACCCCTTACCTCTCAGTGACCAGGATGTAGAACCAATACTTTCTACCCCAGAATCTCTTCAGAACCTATTTAACAACAGGTAAATATAAGTAGTGTTTTTGTTTGTGTGTGTGTGAGAATGTGGAGTGGCTGGAAACTCTTTTTGTGATGTACAATTTTTCACATCATATGTAGCCTTTTTTTTTTAAGGAAAACTTTAACATATATAAAATGTGTCTGGTAGGCATACCATAAAAAACAGGCTGACTGTATAGGCCAGGGTTTATTATTCCCTGGACTAGTAGTAAATAAATAGGTACCTTAATCTTTGGAACACTGTAGCCTGAATGACCATTTGATGTGTCAGAATTGGTCTATATATTTAGAAAATTTAAATTTGGATAGTTTCTGTACAGTTGGTACAATGCACTAAACTTGATAGCTTTGAAATAAGCTCAATTATTTTTCAAGTAGTGATTTCCTCCTCCCCCTCCTTTTTTTTTTTTTTTTTTTGTGGTCGTTGGGCTTGAACTTTGGGCCTGGGCTCTGTCCCTGAGCTCTTCAGCTCAAAGCTAGCGCTCTACCACTTGAGCTATAGCACCACTTTCAGTTTTCTGATGGTTAATTGGAGATAAAGAGTCTCACGGACTTTTGTGTCCAGTCTGGCTTTGAACCCTCATCCTCAGATGTCACATGCATGAGACAACAGCACCAGGCTTCAATAATTGTTTTTTGGGGGCCGGGAGTTTGGCCTAGTGGTAGAGTGCTTGCCTAGCATGCACAAAGACCCAGGTTCAATTCCTCGGTACCCCACATACATAGCAAAAAGCCGGAAATGGTGCTGAGGCTCAAGTGGTAGAGCTCTAGCCTTGAGAAAGCCCAAGGACAGTGCTCAAGCCCTGAGCCCAAGCCCAGGAATGGCAAAAAAAAAAAAAAAAAAAAAGAATTTTTTGGGTTTTTTTTTTTTTGTGGGTCATGGGGTTTGAACTCCTGGACACTGTCCCTGAACTCTTCAGCTTAAGACTACCGCCCTACCCCTGGGCTGGCTTTGAACTTTGATCCTCAGATCTCAGCCTCCTGAGTAGGTAGGATTATGGGAGATACCACTCCCAGCAAATAATTGGTTTTTAATAATATCTAAGTTCTTTTTTCTTTTAATGGTACTGGGTATTGAGTGTATCTGATTCTTAAAGTTTAAATACTTTTTTTTTCTTTAAGTAGTTGTGCAATGGATTGAATAGCTTTTCAAAGGAGTCTGTTCAGTGCCAATTTCAGTCATGTTTGTTGGGTAATATTTTAGTTTTTTCTTTCTATAGATTTTACTTAGAATGTAAACTAACACATTCAATTTAGTGTTGTGCTTTTCAGCAAATATTTTTCATGTTGTAGGACTGCATATGTGCTAGCTGATGTGATGGATGATCAATTGAAGTCTATGTACTTCACTCCGTTTCAGGCTGAAGAGATTGAAACTGATCTGGATTTGGTATAAAGGACCTTTTCACTATTTTTTAAGTTACTGATAATATGTGTTTTCCTTTGTGTGTCACTATACCAGTAGTTTGCATAATTACATGATGGTTAAGGTACACTTGGGCACAAGTAAGTTATATTAATACAGTTTCTCACTTAGCATCTTAAATACAATTTGTTTTGTTTTGTTTTTGTGGGTCATGGGGCTTGAACTCTGGGCCTGGGCACTGTCCCTGAGCTCTGTATGTCAAGGCTATCGCTCTACCCTTGAGCCAAGCCCCACTTCCCATTTTCTGGAGGTTAACTGGAGATAAGCATCTCAGGTTCTTTTGTGCCCAGGTTGGCTTTGAACCGTGATCCTCAGATTTCAGCCTCCTGAGTAGTTAGGATTACAGGCATGAGCCACCATGCCAGGGCACAGTTTTTTTTTGTTTGTTTGTTTGTTTTTTTTTTAAATTACCTTTTTGCCAGTGTGCTGTCTGTTCTTGGGCATTCTCAAGGCTAGCACTCTACCACTTGAGCCATAGCTCCACTTCTGGAATCAAACCAAGGGCTTCATGCATGCAAAGCAAACACTTTACCACTAAGCCATATTCTGAGTCCCCTAATTTTTTTTTCTTTTGTTGGTTGTGGGACTTGAACTCTGGGCTTAGGCACTGTCCCTGATCTCTTCAGCTCAAGGCTACTGCCTACTCCTTTACTTACAGTTTTTGAGTCATTAATTGGAGATAAATGTCTCATAGACTTTAGTGCCCTGGCTGGCTTTATCCATGATCCTCAGATCTCAGCCTCCTGAGTAGCTAGGATTACAGGTGTAAGCCACTGTGCCTGGCCTCTTTTTTTTTAATGTGATAACGTGAAAAGTTCTGTTTATTATTTTTTTAAATATTTTTTGTTGTAATTAATAAAAGGGTTACATGATATTTGCCAGAAGAAGGTGCATTAATTCACATACATTTGATATCCTTTCACATGTCTTGGTACCCATTACTCTCCCCCCCACCCCCTTCTGTTTATTATTTCAAGAAGACCTTCAAATTAGTTACACTTTCTAAATGAGTTGAATCTGATTCACTAAAGTTGAATTTCATAACCAGCTCTTTATTTAAATGTTTGCATTTACAAAGTCTCTGAGATGGTAGGTGGTGGTAACCAGATCTCGTAGAGATCTTCCCCCCCCACCCTTCTTTTTTGTTCTGGTACTAGTTTGGGCTTGAATTTAGAGCTTTTAATTCTTTTTTTTTTTCTGGTCCTGTGGCTTGAACTCATGGTCTGCCCACTGTCCTTGTGCTTTCTCAAGGCTCACGCTCTACCACTTGAGCCACAGCACCACTTCTGGTTGTGTCTGTGGTATTGAGGAATCAAACCCAGGACTTTGTGCATGCTAGGCAAGCACTTTGCTACTATGTTACACTTCTGGCCCCAATCTTGAACTCTTTTCCAGCCTTTTTACCCATGGCTAGTGCTCTACTGCCTGAGCCACTTTCCAGTTCTGGTGTTTGGTTGTTAGTTGGGATAAAAGCCTTCAGGATTTGTCCTCTCCACCTGGCTTTGAACTGCAAAATCCTCAGACCTCAGCCTTTAAGTATTTTGGATTATAGGTGTGAGCCACTAATGCCTGGATAGCCATTCTTACAATGTTTTATATAAGTTAATGATGATATCCATCCTTCATCCATCCATAATCTGCCTCTGTCTGTCTGTCTATCTATGTTTACTAGCTACTTTCCCACTGGATGCCTGTGGGAAAACAAACAACAGCAACAATAAAAGTTAGGTTGGAATGGCAGTGAATGGACATAATGTTGGGGAATCTTTAGAAAGTTTGAATAACTATAGAAGGTTAACTTTTTTGGGGGGGGGCAGGGAGTACCAATATGAGGATTGAACCCAGGGTTTCTCTTTCTCATTCATTTTTAGCTTTGATCAAAGCTGGCATTGTACTACTTGAGCCATATCTCCATTTTGGTTTTTTACTAAAGACTCTTACAAGATTTTTAAAAAAATTTTTTTAAACTTTGTTTTTGCCAATTCTGGGGCTTGAACTAAGGGCCTAAGCATTGTCTTTGGAATTCCTTTCAAGTATAGAGCTCTACCACCTGAGCCATTGCACCACTTCCAGCTTTTTTTTCTATGTATGTAGTGCCAAGGAATCGAACCCGGGTCTTCCTAAATGCTAGGCAAGCACTTTACCACTAGGCCAAACTTCTAGCCTAGATAACAGTCTCACAGACCTTTCTGCCTAGGCTGTCTTCAAACCAAAATTTTTAGATCTCTGCCTCCTGAGTAGCTAACATTACAAGCATGAGGCACTAGTCCCTGGCTTATTTTCAGATTCTTTTTGGAAATTTCTGGAGTTATCACATTATTGATTTATAGAGAGAAGTCCTAAATCATTCTGTCAGGCAGCAGAAGTCCTCTGGACTTATAGTTCTGTTTGGCAGTCAAGCTACCAAAAATAAATGGCTGAATTCATAAGGTATTTTTGTTTTTGTTAACTATCAGTGATGTTACTTTCTGAAAAAGATGAGAAGTAGGTTTATAATTTATTCACTATGAGTTAAATATAATTTATATTTTATAGTGAAATGTTTTATTAACAGTTATATTTAAGATGTATTTTATCTTTTTTATGACTGTAGGTGAAGGTTGACTTGATTGAACTCTCTGAGAAATGCTGTAGTGACTTTGATTTGCATTCAGAATTAGAGCGCTCATTTTTGTCAGAACCATCATCTCCGGGGAGAACCAAGACTACTAAAGGATTCAAACTTGGGAAGCATAAGCATGAGACCTTTATAACTTCAAGGTAAGATTTATTCCATTGAAGGTCTTGATCTATTTTAAGATGGACAAATACTCTTTAAACAAGAATAAGTTGATAATAGCATCTGCTTGACAGCAAATGAACTTCAGTCCCACCAACATCAGCCCCAACAGAGCACTTTAGTCATAGGTGTTTTTTTTTTTTTGTACTGCTCCTGGGACTTGAACTCAGGACATTTTCTCTGGGCTTTTTTGCTCAAGGTTGGCACTTGATCTAATCTCGAGCATAGAATATTTGCTATTTGTTTTCTTTCCCTTTGGTGCTGGGGCTTGAACTTAAATCATTGCACTTGCTGATCATTGCTCTATCACTAATCTACTCCCAGCCTCTGTTATTTATGAGAATTTAGAAGATTTGAACTAGTGTACCAGATTGCTTGTGTTTGTGTGTATCTGTGTGTGTCTTTCTGTCTGTCAGTGCTGGTCATGTGCTTGAATTCAGGCCCTGGGTAATGTTCTGAAACATTTTTGCCTGGGGCGCTATAATATTGGACCACTTGAGCCATATGCACTTCAAGCTTTTTGGTGGTTAATTGGAGGTAAGAGTCTGACAGACTTTCCTTCCTGGTCAAATCATGATTCTCACATCTCAGCCTTTACAGGTATGAACCACCACACCACCTAAGCTCAGATTGCTTTTAGAATTTGTCATTTATGCCAGGATCTATATGGCTCACACATTGTAATTCTAGCTACTCAGCCATTTGAGATCTGAGAATTATTGTTCAAATCCAGCCTGGGCAGAAAAGTCTAAAAGACTTTTTTCACTTACTCAGTAAAAAGAAAAAAAGGTGAGATGGAGGTGTGGATCAAGTGGTAGATTGCCAGCTTTGAGCAAAAAGGTGCTAAAGAATATGAGGCCATGGCCTGGGAGTAGGTGAGTGGTAGAGTGCTTACCTAGCATGCACCAAGCTCTGAGTTCGATTCCTCGGTACCACATACATAGTAAAAGCCAGAAGTGGTGCTGTGGCTCAAGAGGCAGACTGCTAGCCTTGAGCAAAAAGTGTCCAAGGACAGTACCCAGGCCCTGAGTTCAAGCTGGTATCAGCATACACACAAAAAGTTTATTTTTACCAATAAAATATGAGTACTTTTCTTAGGTTATGTGTTATTTTATTCCAAAAGTAATATAACTTTTGTAAATTTCACAGAATTGGAATAAGAAAACAATGAAATTTAGTTTTTTAATGTTACAAAGATTGGCTTAATACATTTTTTTAAACCAGAAATAGGAAAAAGCATTTTTAAAATGGGATGTTTTTGCTTTCACAGTGGAAAATCTGAATACATTGAACCTGCCAAACGAGCTCATGTGGTGCCACCACCAAGAGGAAGGGGTAGAGGAGGATTTGGACAGGGTATACGACCCCACGATATTTTTCGTCAGAGAAAACAGAACACAAGTAGACCACCATCTATGCATGTGGATGACTTCGTTGCAGCTGAAAGTAAAGAAGTGGTCCCCCAAGATGGAATACCCCCACCAAAACGGCCACTCAAAGTGTCACAGAAGATTTCTTCCCGTGGTGGGTTTTCGGGGAATCGAGGAGGAAGAGGTGCTTTTCATAGTCAAAATAGGTTTTTCACACCACCTGCTTCAAAAGGTAACTATGTTATATGTTTTCTAGTGGGTTAGAATATAGGAATATTATAATTTCTGATTCAGAAATAGGGTGATACAGAGAAAGTAGTTTTTGTGTTTAAAGTTGAGCTGCCTGTAGACTAGTAATACTATTTCTAGATTGCTCTGCTGGATAGGAAAATAACAGAAAAGAAAACCCTGTAAATCTTTTATAGTTAGTCTTTGCTATATTGTGCTTTTAGTGATGAGTTTCAAAAACAATTTTTGCAAGTTATTTTCCTTATTACATTGAAAAATTATTCTGAGGAATATCATACATTACTTTCACAATTGAACTTTTCACCAGTTTCCATAAGACTGTTCTATGTAATACATCCTTGTTTCCCTAACCTGTTAGCATTATTTTCAAACAGAGTTCTTAATATATGGTCTAGTCCTGCCTTGACATTGTGATCCTTCAATACCAACTTCCCAAGTGCTGGGATTCCAGGCATCTATCACCATGGCTAGTTCTGGAAGTTGCTCTTCACTAGTAAAGTGATGAATAAAAACATCAGGTTTTAGGTGGATGTGTATGGAAGAAATTAGGAATCTACATTAATGGTAAACACATACATGGATGTCAGGAACAGTTACAAGCACTATATGTTGTATCCTCATATCCCACACTATAGGTTCTGTTAATAACCTGATTTGCCAAAGAGAGCATTGTCATTTGTTGATCAGATCACAGAAATATAAGTGGCAGAAAATAAAAATGGTAGCTTCTGTTCTTAACCATCTTCTCATTCTGGTGCAGCCAGATCAAAAAAGGAAAATTGAAGGAATCATAGATTTTGATTGTGTTGTTTTGTGTTTAGGAAATTATAGTCGTCGAGAGGGAACAAGAGGCTCCAGTTGGAGTGCTCAGAATACTCCTCGAGGAAATTACAACGAAAGTCGTGGAGGCCAGAGCAATTTTAATAGGGGCCCTCTTCCTCCATTACGGCCGCTTAGTTCTACAGGTATATCTTCCCCACTTGATTATGCTGGGAAAGGAGAAATGAGTTCTTTTCTAAGTGTTGAATATCTCATACTCTTATAACAAAAGTATATTCTGTTTTGTATTGTATAAGTACTTAATCTTTTTTCGTTTTCAAAATCTTTATCAAATTTAGGAGTCTTATCAGTATTAGTTTTGGTTTTAAATGCATATTTTTACAGTACCATTTAATTTATTTGTCAGTCTTGGCTTAATCTCAGGGCCTGGGAACTCCTAAGTCTTTCTCAAGGCTAGCAGTCTGCCACTTGAGCCACAATACCACTTCTGGCTTTTTATGTGTTTTTAGTACAGAGGAATCAAACCCAGGGCTTTGTGTATGCAAGGCAAGCATTCTACTAGTAGGCCATGTTCCTGGCCCCTGTAGTATCAATTTAATTTGGTATATTATTCTTAGTTGAGCTGTTTAAAATATATAGTTCAGCTGAGTGTCAGTGGCTCATACTTGTAATCCTAGCTCTGCGGGAGGCTGATATCCAAGGATCCTGGGTTTGAAATCAGGCCAGACTGAGAAATCTTTATCTCTAGTTAACTACCAAAAAGCTGGAAGTGGAGCTGTGGCCCAAGTATCAGAGTACTTAAGCCCTGAGTTTAATCCCCAAGACCAGCACATAGAGACAGAGAGAGAGAAAGAGAGAGAGAGAGAAAGAGAGAGAGAGAGAGAGAGAGAGAGAGAGAGAGAGAGAGAGACACAGAGAGAGAGAGACAGAGAGAGAGAGACAGAGAGAGAGAGACAGAGAGAGACAGAGAGAGAGAGAGAGAGAGAGAGACAGAGAGAGAGACAGAGAGAGAGAGACAGAGAGAGAGACAGAGAGAGAGAGAGATTGATTGGTTAGAGCATATAATTTGATAGTCCTTACCACATTCATAGAGCTTTTATGTGAATTTTTTGTGACAGAATAATTTTTCCTTGTAATTGTTTCTGTAAAATTAATATTTAAGTAATAAGGAAAGAACTGATAATGGAACTAAAAGCCTTTTTTTTTTTTTTGAACAGGTTACCGCCCAAGTCCTCGGGATCGTGCTTCTAGAGGTCGTGGGGGACTTGGACCTTCCTGGGCTAGCGCAAATAGTGGCAGTGGAGGCTCAAGAGGAAAGTTTGTTAGCGGTGGCAGTGGCAGAGGTCGTCATGTACGGTCCTTCACACGATAAAAATGCTTTTGGGACCACACTAACTGTATATGGACATTTCGTGAGGACAAAAATAAGACATTGAAGGACCAATTTAGATTTAGCAGTTATATATGGAGACATCTGAGAGAATATTTTTTATCTGAAGAAAGCAGATTTTGTTTGATACCTAATGAGATTTCAATAAAAATCAAAACTTTGTATGTTTGTATATATTTTCCCCTTTTTATATGACTTATTTATTTAGAAAATTTCTAGGTAGAAAGAGAAAAACTAAATGACTTGTTTTGTATTTTTCTTGCCTATTCCACAGATATTCCCAGACTTTTCTCAGCCCATGACATCCTTTTAGTGTCTCTGTAATTTTTTCACAGCATACCTAAGCTGAAAGGAAATATCTGTCACTTTTGTTTATTAAAGTTAGGTCCAAGCAACTTAAGAATTTACTTCATTGCTACTGGAAACTGTGGGCACTGCACAGTGTTTCAAATGAGTATAATATCCTGTTCCACTATTCTTGCACAGTACTTTTCATCAAACTGCTGAAAGTTTTATAAAGATAATACTGTCATTATAAGGAGGAATATGTTATCTAATATTAAAAATATAAACTACCTCTAATTAGTTGTTCTTGTGGTTCCCAAGAGGTGTGTTTCTTCAAAAATTTAAAATATTCTGTGGCATTACATTAATTTACTAAGGTTCCCTGAAGAAGGTGCCCTGTAGAATCATAGCTACACCAAAAGAAACAAACCATTTCTCTTCTTTATGTTGGAAACTTTGTGTTTCAGCTTTGGACCTATTAATGCTATTTTATTACATGGTTATTTAAAGCCTAAAATGAGGCACATCCTAATACTGTTATTTTGGGGATTGGAAACATCAAGTAAAGGTTGAATTTTATATTAAAAAGAAAGCTTATAACTTTGTGAAAGTAGCCATATTTTCCCCAAGGTATGTCTTAACACACTGAATCTATATATCTGGCATAAAATATAAGAGTTCTCATGAACAAAAAAGTGTATGTGTCTCATTCCATTGTTTATCAATCTTTGTGGGAAAGTCTCTGTTCATTAAGAAAATGGCAGGACTGGGGATGTACCTCAGTGATAGAAGTACTTGACTAATGTGTACTAGGCCCTCATTTTAATCCTCAGCGCTGCAACACACACACACACACACACACACACACACACACACACACACACACACACACACACACACACACACACACACACACACACACACACAGCTCTGCGCTACATGTGTGATGAATATGGTAGCATACTTGCCTAGCAAGTTTAAGCTCTATTTCAGGAGGCAGAGGAGTCTCGGTTGTAAAGTTTCAGATTTAAAATGAAAGGTAATAGCCTAGGAGTATGACCTAGTGGCAGAGTGCTTGCTTAGCAGGCATGAAGCTCTGGGTTTGATTCTTTGGTATTACATACACAGAAAAAGCTGGAAGTGGTGCTGTGGCTCAAGTGGTAGAGTGCTATCTTTAGGCAAAAGGAGTTTAGGGACAGTGCCTAGGCTGAGTCCTAGGGTCAGGAAAAAACAAACTTGCTGATAGTGTGTGTGAAGCCGTAGCAGGTACAGTTAGATTTAATTTTAGTTGATTTGTGTAAAACAGTGGCTCATCTGTAATTCTAGATATTCAAGAGGCTGAGATCTGGAGGACTCTTTAAAAGCAAGTTCAGATAGAGGTCTATAAGATCTTCAAAATAGCCAGTGAAAAGCCAGGCTGATGGTGTGATTCAAGTGGTAAAGGAACAGTCAAGCAGAACAAGTATGAAGCCATGAATTCAAACCCCCCCAGTACTGATAAAATAGCTACAACAGAAACCTCAGAAGAACTGGCAGCTTGAGAAGGTAGAAAATAGTGTTTCTTGAGCCAGGAGCATGGCCTAGTGGTAGAGTACTCAGCACACACAAGGCCTGGGTTTGATTCCTTAGTACCACATATAATCAGGGCTGTGGCTCAAGTGAAGAGTGCTATCCTTAAGAAAGCCCAAGGACAGTGCTCAGGCCCTGAGTTCAAGCCCCAGGACTGGCAAAACAAAACAACAAAAGTGTTTCTTGAACATCTCTTGTGTTGGTGGTTTTTTTTTTTTCCCTCTGTTTGCTAGTCCTAAGGGTCTGGTTTTCTGGTAGTTAATTGGAGGTAAGAGTCTGCAGACTTTCCTGCCTGAGCTGGATTTGAACTACTATCCTCAGATCTTAGCCTCCTGAGCAGCTCAGATTATAGGTGTGAGCCACGGCACCCAGCTCTCAATTTTTTTTTTTTTTTTTTTGGCCATTCTTGGGGCTTGAATGCAGGGCCTGGGCATTGTCCTTGGACACTTCTCGCATGCTAGGCAAGCACTTTACCACTAGGCCATGCTCCCAGTCCCCCATAAGTGCTGTGATTAAGTGCTCTGAAATTCTATATCCATTGTAATAAGTTTCATTTGTCTTCACATCCCCTGGTAATTACCAGTTTGTTTTGTATTTTCTTATGCAACAAAAAAGGTAGAATTTTAACAGTGTTATCTTTTTGTAACTGGCTTGTTTAACTTAGAATAATGTTCTCAAGATTTACACAGTGTAGCATATGTCCAAACTTTCTTTTTTTGTGGGTCATGGG
Organism: Megascapheus bottae; assembly: GCF_031878675.1. NCBI lineage: Eukaryota > Metazoa > Chordata > Mammalia > Rodentia > Geomyidae > Megascapheus > Megascapheus bottae. The sequence goes on along the minus strand of NC_143517.1, from coordinate 36,236,000 downwards.
GCTTGAACTTGGCCGAGACAGTGTCCCTGAGCTCTTCAGCTGTCACCCTATCCTTGAGCCAAGCCCCACTTCCCATTTTTCTAGAGGTTAATTGGAGGTAAGAGTTTCAGGTCCTTTTCTGACTGGGCTGGCTTTGTACCTTAATCCTCTAATCTTAGCCTCCCATGTAGCTAGGATTACAGGCCTGAGCCCGGCTATTCATTTTTTTAACTGATAATACTCCATTGTGTGAATACATACAACATTTTGTTTATCCATTCATGTGTAGATGGACACTTAGGTGGCTTCCACCTTTTGGCTCTTGTAAGAAACAGGCATATATACATTTATCTCTGTGTGTGTGTGTGTGTGTGTGTGTGTGTGTGTGTCCATCCCAGTACTGGGGTTTGAACTCAGTGCTTGAGTACTGCCCTTAGCTTTTTTATTCAAGGTGGGTGCTCTACTACTTGAGCCACATCTCCACTTCTGACATTTTGCTAGTTAATTGGAGGTAAGACCCTCATGGTTTTCCTGCCTGGAATGGCTTTGAGTCAGGATTTTCAGGTCAGCTAGGATTACGCCCATGTTTTTTTTTTTTGCTGGTCCTCGGGCTTGAAATTAAGAGTGTAGGTGCTGTCCCTGAGCTTCTTTGTGCCCAAGGCTATGGCTCTACCACTTGAGCCTCAGTGCCACTTCTGGCACTCTGAGTAGTTTATTCTGGCCATGCCAGCTTCAAACCCAATCCTCAGATATCAACCTTTTGATGTTAGGATTATGGGCCTTGAACCATTTGCACCCAGCCACTCTCTTGACTTTAGCTATACCTCCAGTTTCTGCCAGAACTGGCATTGAATGAAATTTCCAGATATATGCCTCCTGAGTAGCTATGATTATAAGTATGAGCTTACTGGCACCAGCTCTAATCAGTTGTTTTCACTATATCTGATTTCTTCATATGACTAGTAACACATTTTTTTAGTGCATGGGTTTGAACCCAGGTGCTTCCTTGCACATGCTAGGCAAATGCTATACCCATTAAACTATAGTCCTGCCCTTTCTTCCTACCTTTTTTTTTTTTTTTTTTTTTTGGCCAGTCCTGGGCTTGAGCTCAGGGCCTAAACACTGTCATTGGGTATAGGGTAGGGCAGTAGCCTTGAGCCTGGAGCTCAGGAACAACACCCAGGCCCAGGGGTAGGGTGGTAGCCTTGAGCTGAAGAGCTCAGGGACAGCTCCCAGAACTAGAGTCCAAGTTTCACAACAACTAGAAAAAACATCAGTTCTAGCTGGGTGCTGGTGGCTCATACCTGTAATATTAGCTACTCAGAAGGCTGAGATCTGATTGTGGCTCAAGGCCAGCCCAGGCAGGAAAGTCTGTGACCTATTCCCAGTTAACCACCAGAAAACCAAGAAGTGGAGCTGTGACTCAAAGTGGTAGAGCATTAGCCTGTCTCAAGATAAACCCTATTCTAACTGGTATATGAGTCATAAATAGTGGGTTTTAAATGAAATGAGGCTTTCAGGTATTAATTTGGGGAAGAGAAATGCTGAGAATTTAAAGGAAATGACAAAATACCCAAGTGGAAATTCTTCAGAGGTATTCAGGTTAACAAATCTTGAAAAGTTATCTGTGTTGACATGCTACATTATTCCCCAGGAAAGGGCTCTTGGTTTGCTAAAGAGAGGCCTGAGTATACTTCAGTAATGCTTTGAACTAAAATAGGTCAAATGGTTCCTCTTCAATTTGTAGTTGTTTGAAGTTGTATCTCTAGGGACGGTGTTGTTAAAAGTTCTGGTAACCCTGGAATGCCATTTACGTTAACTAAACATTTTCATTTTGCTGGACACTTGTTGAATAATTTTGGGTTATCTATTTTTTTTTTTTTTTGCCAGTCCTGGGCTTGAGCTCAGGGCCTGAGCACTGTCCTTGGACTTCTCAAGGCTAGCACTCTACCACTTGAGCCTCAGCACCACTTCAGGCTTTTTTCCTACCTATGGGTACTGAGGAATCGAACCTGGGTCTTCGTGCATGCTAGGCAAGCACTCTACCACTAGGCCAAACTTCCAGCCGGGTTATCTATATTTTTTGTGGGGATTATTTGTGTGACTTGAACTCTGGGCATGGGAGCTGTCCCTGAGCTCTTTAGCTCAAGGATATCACCCTACCCTTTGAGCCACAGCACCACTTCTGGTTTTCTGGTGGTTAATTGGAGATAAGAGTCTCATAGACTTTAGTGCCTGGTATGGCTTTGAACCTCAATCCTCAGATCTTAGTTTCCTGAGTAGCTAGGTTTTCAGGTGTGAACCACTTTGCCCAGCAATTTCGGGTTTTCTATGATCATTATTCTTTTTAAGCTAAAGAAAGATTGGGAAAAACTTTCACCTGAAAGCAAGTATTAATCAAACTTCTATAAGGATATGAGACTTTAAAAAGCTATTCAGTGTTTTTGAAATTTTTATTGGCAAGGTTTTTTTTTTTTTTTTTTTTTTTTTTTTCCAGTCCTGGGCTTGAGCTCAGGGCCTGAGCACTGTCCTTGGACTTTCTCAAGGCTAGAGCTCTACCACTGAGCCTCAGCACCACTTCTGGCTTTTTTCTATGTATGTGGTACCGAGGAATCGAACCCGGGTCTTCATGCATGCTAGGCAAGCACTTTAACCACTAGGCCAAACTCCTGGCCCTTGGCAAGTTTTGAAAACTTATTTTTTTTTTGCCAGTGCTTGGCCTTGAACTTGGAGCATGGGCATTATCCCTGAGCTTCTTGCTCAAGGCTAGCACTCTACCACTTGTGCCACAGCGCCACTTCTGGCCTTTTCTGTTTACGTGGTGGAATGGAGGAATGGAACCCAAAGCTTCATGCATGCTAGGCAAGCACTCTACCACTAAGCCACATTCCCAGCCCACTTATTTTTATGAAAATGTAGGAAAACTAGTAATGAAAGGAACTATGTACTAATACTAGCTTTATGATCCATTAATTTAATTGTGTGATATGAACAAGTCAAATTATTGGGGGTCTTTTAGAAAACATATGTACTCTGAAATACAGACTAAGACTATGTGGTGGTGAGGAGAATTTGAATTACAAGGGAAACATTTTACAGCTATTTATTAGAGTTAAGTAAAAAGTGGCAGTTTAGGGCCAGGAGTTCAGCCTAGTGGTTGGCTTGCCTAGCACTCATGAAGGCCTTGGTTTAATTCCTTGGTACCACATACATAGAAAAAAAAGCTGGAAGCAGTGCTGCTGTGGCTCAAGTGGTATATACAGCTCTAGTTTTGAGAAAGCCCAAGGGCAGTGCTCAGGCCCTGAGTTCAAGTCCCAGGAGTGGAAAAAAAAAAGTTCAACTGGGTGCTGGTGGCTCATGCCTGTAAGCTTAGTTACTCAGGAGGCTGAGATGTAAGGATCACAGTTTGAAGCCAGCCTGAACCAGAAAGTCTGTGAGACTGTAATTTCCCCTAAACTACTACAAACACTGGAAGTAGAGCTGTGGCTCAAGAGGTAGAGTGCTATCCTTGGACAAAAGATCAAGAGAGGACAACACCCAGGCCCAGAGTTCAAGCCCCACAATGCAAAACAACCCCCCCCCCCCAAAGTCAGGAGGGCTGGAGGTGTGGCTCAGCAGTAAAGCACTTGCCTAGAAAGCACAAAACAGGAATCAAAAAGTTCTAGAGCTAGCCTGGTAAACATACTCACTATGTCTCAAAGCAAATTGACTTTCTCAACTCTTAAAAATAAAATTAATAAAAATCAAGTAGAAAAAGACAAAAAGTTAACAGGCACTTTATTTTAAAAGGCCAATAAACATGTAAAACAAAAAATGAGCCAGGTGATGTGGCTCACGCCTATAATCCTTGCTACTCAGGAGGCTGAGATCTGAGGATCAAGGTTCAAAGCCAGCCCAGGCACAAAAGGACCTGAGACTCTTCTCTGCAATTAAACTCTAGAAAACGGGAAGTGAGGATTTGCAGTAGCCTTGATCTGAAAAGCACAGGGACAGTGCTCAAGTCAAGATCAAGCCCCATGACCTACAAAACAAACAAACAAAAAAATGAATAAACATAACCTCCCCAAGAACCAAATAATCATCCCAAATCTCCAAACTTAATACAAACCTTTAGCCTAATTTTGATTATGTTCTAAAAACTAAGTGCCAGTGATTGTATATGGAGATTCCCTTCTTGAACACTTGTTAAACATGACATTTGAAATATGATGTAAAAATCAATGTTAATAATTTTTAAATAAAAACAAACAATATATTCAATGACTCACAAATTTATGGGTCACTTCTAAGCTGTTTTGTTCCTTCTTCTTCTGGAACTGGCCTTGAACTCTAGGCCTTTGCCTTTTTGCTCATAGGTGATGCTCTACAACTAGAGTTACATCTCCAGCTTTTCCTGGTTAATTTGAGATAAGAGTCTCCGAGATTTTTTGCTCAGGATGGTCCTTATCCAACAATCCTCAGGTCTCAGCCTCCTTAGTAGCTAGGATTGTAGGTATAAGCAGTGGTATCTGGCTCTAATCTTTGTTAACACTGTGGTTTTATCATATGTGCTGCCAAAGCAAGCACAAAACTTAGTTGTTAAAAAGTCCTATGATCATCTGAACCTTCAATGAGTCAATCTTTTGACTGGTATGGGGGACAACTCTCAGGAAGATTATATATAGAACAAATGCAGTCAATAACACATTTATTAGAATTTTGTTGTATAAAATTTTGTTGTACAAACAAAATGACAAGAAAAAGCCTTAGTAAATAATCCTAAGGCTTCTAAACAAAATAGCTTTTAGTACTTAAAATTACAGTGCTCTGGGTAATAGTAAGCATTACTAACCTCAGTTAACTCAATGAATTGAAAAGCTAAAAGACTTCTAACATAGCTATTGCATAGTGGGGTAACTATAAGTTGTGACTGTGTACCGAGTATCACAAAAAGTTAGAAAAAACGATTTTGTTATGTTTTCACCCAAATGATACTGGCTTTTTTTGCTCAAGGTTAATGTTCTCTAACTGGAGCTGTGCCTTTGTTTTTTTGTTGTTGTTTGGAGATAACAGTTTCACGGACTTTCCTTTGTAGGGCTTTGAACCTGTGTAGCAAGGGTTAAAGGCATAAGCACTGGCACCAGGATATCAATTTTTTTTTTTAATATGACTGTACTTGGGTTGGGGATTTAGTTCAGCGGCCTGGCAAATGCAAGGCCCTAAATTTGGTCTTTAGCTCTGGAAAAAAAAATACACACACATACACATACACACACACACACATTTATGCTTCAATCAGCAGGATGAGAGTTCTTATTTCACATAATTAAAACCTGTTTTTCAAATTTAATTTTTGTCGAACTGTTGGATCACCTTTATCCACTCTCCAGTCATACATTGTAACTGAACATTTTTCAGGGCTGGCACACTGTCGTTAGTACATTTAAGTTGCTCAGTAAATACTTATGGAATGATGTCACTTCCATGCTTAAAATCCTTTAATGTTTTTCCAAGCCTAAAGGAGGTCTTCTTTTTCTGAGACTCCAATGATCACCTAATCATCTTTACATTTTCAGACTATAAAAGGTTTTTGTAGACACACCAATGATTTTTTAATAAATTTGTAACCCTTTACCTATTGCACTCCCAGAGGACAGCTTATTTACTATATATATTCACATAGGTTGTGAAGGTCTGTAGCCTAAAACATCTATTTGGGCATCTAAGCATACTCAGAAACCAAATCAGGATTATTATTACTTGCCAGTACCAGTACCTCACCTCAAGCCTGGCTTTTTGCAGTTAATTGGCCATGGGCTCACGAAGATTTTTTTTTTCTGTCCCGGCTGGCTTCGAGCCGCATACTCCGGGTCTTAGTCTCCTGAACAGCTTGAATACTCGGCTGGTACTCTTCTAAAAAAAAAATAATAAAAAATAAAAAAAATTGAACCTTAAACCGGAATCAAACTAGGTGGAACTGGAACAGCACATGCGCAGTCATGAGTCCAATCAGCGTCGGCCGGAGGAGCCGCCAAGGGAGGTGGTGCGCACGCGCGGCGCCCAGCCCTCCATTGGCTGAGCAAAGGCGGGAGTCTTGAGCTCCTCCGGCGAGGGAGGCGGGGGGTTGTTGTCTACGTGGGGTGCTTCGTCGCTGGGCGCGCGGTTTGTCAGATTCTCGCGGGTGCGTCCCCTGAGGGGAAGGGTAGGAATACTGCGGCGGCCTGTGGGTTCAAGCGGGACAAAGTGGGGAGAAGGCGCTGAAGCAGGCCTCCCAGGGGGTAGGGAGGCGGCGGGAGCGGCCGCGGCCTACTCCTGCGGCTCCCACCGCGGCGACGAGAAGTGGGCGGGACGGCCGGCGTCCGGCCGCGAAGGGGGCGGGGCCCGCGGGAGCTGGGGACGCGCAGTGGGCGGGGCGGGGGCCATCGCCGGTCCGGAGAAGCCAGGGGAGGAGCTCTGGGGTCTTGGTGCCAGGATGGCCTTAAAAAAAAAAAACAAATAGGGGCTGGGATTTTGGCCTAGTGGTAGAGTGCTTGCCTTGCATGCACGAAGACCCGGGTTCAATTCCTCGGTACCACATACATACAAAAAGCCGGAAGTGGTGCTGAGGCTCAAGTGGTAGAGCTCTAGCCTTGAGAAAGTCCAAGGACAGGGCTCAGGCCCTGAGCTCAAGCCCAGGACTGGCAAAAAAAAAAAATAGGAATGTGGCTTAGTGTTAGAGTGCTTGCTTAGCATGCACGAAGCCCGGGGTCCAATGCCTCAGGACCACATAAACAGAAAAAGTCAGAAGTGGAGCTGTGGCTCAAGTGGTAGAGCGCCAGCCTTGAGCATAAGAAGCTCAGGAACAGAGAGAGCCCAGGCCCTGACTTCATGCCCCAGGACTGGCAAAACAAGTAAATAAATTAATAAAATTCTAGCTTCCATGTGCGAGAGAAAACCTTATAAAATGCTTTTTATGCAACCATTATTATTATAAAGGCCCAGAAATCAAGCCCCATGATGACCCCTCCCAAAAAAAAACCTTCAAAGAGGGAATAAATAGAGCACGTGTCAAGTGTGAGGCCCTGAGTTCAAATATGTGTTATTTCAAAAAACAAAAATAACAAGGTGGGGGGCAGGAGTTTGGCCAAGTGGTAGAGTGCTTGCCTAGCATGCACGAAGACCTGGGTTCGATTCCTTGGTACCACATACATAGAAAAAAAAAAACAGAAGTGGTGCTGAGGCTCAAATGGTAGAGCTGTAGGCTTGAGAAAGTCTAAGGACAGTGATCAGGCCCTGAGCTCAACCCCAGGACTGGCAAAAATAAATAAATAAATAAATAAATAACAAGAGGGTTTGCCTAGCATGAGCATGGCCCTCTGTGGCTGCTATGTGCAGGCTCTTGCAGAGTTTATTCTAGAACAGTTTCACACCTACATGGTGGAAAAGCTTTCCCAGACCCTGGCTCAGCATCCTGAGAGTGTCAAGAGCCAAGTGGCTTTATACTAGGCCCTGGAGAAAATGCCCAAAGAAAAGTGCTAGTAATTTTAAAAGCAGTAAGACTCACATACTGTAAGTGTAGCTCAGATGGTTTGCTGCCAGCTTCAAACAAGAAAGCCAAGAGACAGCAGGGGCCCTGAGTTCAAGCACCAGTAGCAGCATAAAGAAAAGTAAAAATGGAGGAAAATGAGGTGGAAAGGTCTAGGATCAGCGTTTGTGTAGTAGAGCATTTAATTAGCTCCAACTTCAAACCCTGGTACTGCCAATTAAGGAAGAAGTTGAGGCATGATCATATATGCCTATAATCCCAGCATTTGAGAGGAAAGAGGAGGAGGAAAGATGTCAAAACACCATGACCATCCTGGTCTATATAGTGAGATGTTGTTTGAAAAGATCCAAGAATGTGTAGAGTGATAGGGGAGGGAAGAAGAGGAAAATAACTAGATTACATTGCATATGTGCATGAAACTATCACAGTGAAATCCTCCTTGTGAATGGCTGATGTATAAAAAATCCAAAACATAACCAATAAGATTGCTTTAGTATTTTGGGTGAAATGAACTAATTTCTTTCTTTCTTTTCCTTTTTTTTTTTTTTGGTTGATCATGAGGCTTGAACTCTGGGCCTGGGCACTGTCCCTGAGCTCTTCATCTCAGGGCTAGCCTTCTACCACTTTAGCCACAGCACCACTTCAGGTTTTTTGGTGGTTAACTGGAGATAAGAGTCTCCTGGACTTTCATGCCCAGGATAGGTTTGAACCGCTCAGATCTCAGCCTACTGAGTAGCTAAGATTACAGGCATGAGCTACAGGCACCCAGTGCCTGTGAACTTTCTTCAATTTACTTTGAAATTGATCAACAAATTAGTTGGCTTATGGAAGCCCTAGGTCACAGGTAAACAGTATTATTAGGATTCTAGTCAAGATTGGCTCTCCAGTTTTATAGTCTCCTCAACTTTCTTCTGGAGCTTTAACCCAAGGCCTAGCACTTACTTGACAAATGTTCTACCATCTGAGTGAGATTTTTTTTTTTTTTTTTTTTTTTTTTGCCAGTCCTAGGGCTTGAATTCAGGGTCTGGGCGCTGTCTTAGCCTTTCTCTAGCCTAGCACAGCAACATTTCGTTTTTTCTAAGTCCTGAGGAATTGAGCTTGGGTCTTCATGCATGCTAGGCAAACACTACAACTAGGCCAAACTCCCCTAGCCCTTTTTTTCCTTTTTTTGTTCAGTAGTGGGGCTTAAACTGGGCCTAGGCGCTGTTTCTGAGCTCTTCAGCTCAAGGCTAGCACTCTACCACTTGAGCCATATAGCACCACTTCTGGCCTTTTCTGTGTATGTGGTACCAAGGACTTGGATCTAGGGTTTGGTGCATGTTAGGTAAGCACTCTACCACTAGGCCAAACTCCTGGCTTCTGAGTTATGTTTTATGTATCTTTTTTTTTTTTTGATACCAGTCTGGAAGCTTGAACTCAGGGCACAGGTGCATAGATGCTATCCTTGAGCTCTTTTTTTTCCCCCCTCAAGGCTAGAACTCTACCACTTGAGCACATTTCTGACTTTTCGGAAGTTTATTGGTAATAAGAATTGTACATGGCTAATGGCTATAATCTCTAATGCCTGTAAGTGTACCTACTGGCGAGACTGAAATCTGAGGATCATGGTTTAAAGCCAGCCACTCAGGAGGCTGAGATCTAAGGATCATGGTTTAAAGCCATCTGGGGTACTAAAGACCTTGAGACTCTTATCTTCAATTAACTACTAGAAAACTGGAAGTGGTGCTTTTATCTGAAGAGCTCAGGGACAGTGCCCAGGCTCAGAATTTCAGACCCATGGCTGACAAAAAAGAAAAAAGGAAAAGAATTTCATGGACTTGGGACCAGGAGCATGGCCTAGTGGTAGAGTGCTTGCCTAGCATGCATGAAGCCCTGGGTTTGATGTGTTGGTTGTCACATACACTTGAAAAGCCAGAAGCGGTGCTGTGGCTCAAGTGCTAGCCTTGAGAAAGCCCAAGAACAGTGTCCCGGCCCGAGTTCAAGCTCCAGGACTGGCCAAAAAAAAGAAAAGAATCTCATGGGTATTCCTGTTGCCTTTGAGCCATGATCCTCAGATCTTAGCCTCTTGATTAGCTTGGATGAGCCATTAGTGCCCAACTTGGTGAACTATTTATATTTGGTGACGATTCTAATCATACTCAAGTGATTTCTGTTTTGATTATTTTCAGATTAGTACAGCTAAAGATGAGACGATCTGCAGCACCAAGTCAATTGCAGAGGAATTCCTTCAAAAAACCAAAGTTTGTACCTCCAGGAAAAAGTAATTCAAGTCTGAATGAAGAGAATCCAAAGCTGAATCCAGATATAAAATTATTTCAGGTAGTAAACAAAAAGGGAATCATATGAGAAGCAAAGCTGTGAGATTTTTATCTCCAATGTATTTCCAAGAAGTTGAAAGTAGAAGTATGGCTCAAGTAGAAGTGTGCTAGTGTTGAGCACCAAAGCTCAGGAACAGTGAGTTCAAGCCCTAGGACTTCAACCCAAAAAAAGAAGAAAAGAAGCCATTTAAAGAGTTATCAATATTTAACTGCTTATAGGATTTTTTTTTAGTGTCTATGACAAAGTCTTCTGAAATCTTTTAAAATTTATTTATGGGGCCGGGAGTTTGGCCTAGTGGTTAAAGTGCTTGCCTAGCATGCACGAAGACCCGGGTTTGATTCCTCGGTACCACATACATAGAAAAAAGCCAGAAGTAGTGCTGAGGCTCAAGTGGTAGAGCTCTAGCCTTGAGAAAGTCCAAGGACAGTGCTCAGGCCCTGAGCTCAAGCCCAGGACTGGCAAAAATAAAAAAATAAAAAAAAATTTATTTATGTATTGCCAATTCTGGGGCTTGAACTCAGGGCCTGGGCACTGTTTTGCTGCTAATACTCTGCTACAGGAGCCATAGCACCATTTCTAGCTTTTTCTGTGTATGTGGTACTGAGGAATCGAACCCAGGGCTTCTTGCATGCTAGGCAAGCATTCTACACTAGGCCACACTCCTGGCTCTGAAATTTATTTTTAAATTGGTTAAAGATGACATTTTTTCTCTTTTTTTAAAAAAAATTATAGCTTATTATTGGGGTAAATATATAGATGAGTTGGAGTTATATTCATCAGGTAGTGGGTACATTACTCTTTTTATTAAAGAATTTATTAACATTGATTTTTATATCATATTTCAAATGACGTGTTTAACAAACAAGTATTCAAGAAGGGAATCTCTATATACAATCACTGGCACTTAGATTTTAGAGGTACATTACTCTTGAACATTGATAACCCCTTCCCCGTGTTTTTCTCCCACTTTCCCTCTCTTCCATCCCCAAACATTTTATTGTTGTTGTGGTTGTACTGGAATTTGAACTCAGGGCCTTATGTGTGGTAGGCAGGCTCTTCACCACTTGAACCTTGCCGCTAGCCCAAGATGATATGATTATTTGTTCTCTGTTTATTGACAGATTTTATACCGATTTAATTTAAACCTTAAATTCTTTTTATTTATTTATTTTTTAATTTTCTGGTCATGGGGCTTGAACTCGGCCCGGGCATTATCCCTGAGCTCTTCAGCCCAAGACTACCACCCTACCCTTGAGCCAAGCCCCACTTCCCTTTTCTAGAGTTAATTGGAGATAAGAGTCACAGGTCCTTTTGTGCCCTGGCTGGCTTTGAACCTTGATCCTAAGATCTTAGCCTCTTGAGTGGCTAAGATTACAGGTGTGAGCCACCACACTGGATAAATCTTAAATTCTTTTAAATAGCCTTCTATTAAGAAAAAAGTCCTACTAACTGTTGAACTTGTAAATGACCAAGCCACATTCCCTCCCTGTATAGTTAATTTGTATAATGTCTGCTGGGTACCATTGCTGCATTTGTTCCTCCTAGGAACTTTTTTTGTTTGTTTGTTTGTTTTTTTTGCCAGTCCTGGGCTTGAGCTCAGGGCCTGAGCACTGTCCTTGGATTTTCTCAAGGCTAGAGCTCTACCAACTGAGCCTCAGCACCACTTCTGGCTTTTTTCTATGTATGTGGTACCAAGGAATCGAACCCGGGTCTTCATGCATGCTAGGCAAGCACTTTAACCACTAGGCCAAACTCCCGGCCCCAGGAATGACTTTTTTTTTGTCAGTTGTGGGATTTGAGCTCTTCAGCTCAAGGTCACTACCCTACCCCTTGAGCCACAGTGCCTCTTCTGGTTTTCTGGTAGTTTATTGGAGATGAGTCTCTTGGACTTTTAATGCCTGGGCTGGCTTTGAACCAAGAATCTCAGATCTCAGCCTCCTGAGTACCTAGGATTACAGGCATATAAGCCTGGTTCTATGGCTCAAGTTGTAGAGCGCTAACCTTGAGAAAGCCCAAGGACAGTGTCCAGGCCCTGAGTTCAAGTCCCATGACTGGCAAAAAAAAGTTTAAAAACTCTGTAGTCTTGATTTAGAAATATAGAAACTGGAGCTGGGTACTGATGGCTCATGCCTGTAATCTTAGCTTGTCTGGAGGCTGAGATCTGAGGATTGAGATTCAAACCCATCCAGAGGAGGAAAGTCCATGAAACTCTTACCTCTAGTTAATCATCGAAAAACCAGAAGTAGCACTGTGACTCAAAGAAGTAGAGTGCTAGCCTTGAGGGAAAAGTTCAAGGACAGCACCCAGGCCCTGAGTTCCTGAGTTCAAGCCCCATGACTGCCAAAAAAAGACAGGAAATAACAGAACCTGATCGTTCATTTTAATGAATCTGTTATGTTACATAAACATATGGGAAATTATGTAGTTTCTGTTTAAAATGTATGTTTGTTTTTTTTAGAGTGCTGTAAATAATATACATCTCCAGTCACAAAATGATCCTGGAATGTGCAGTTCAAATCTTTCACTCACTGAAGAAAGCACCAGTGAAGTTAATCATGGAGATGATCCTAGTGGTAAATATTGTTTTGAAGCATCTGCAATGACTTTAGATCCATATCATACAGGTAAGACTGTGCTTTTTATTCCAGTTTATATGTTACCATCATATTGCAGTATTCTTTAAATGATTACTGAAGAATGAGCATAGGGATTTCTCTTTGAAACCCCTCTTTGGAGAGTCTCACTACTTTCCTTTCTGTTTTTTTTTTTTTTTGGTCAATCCTGGGGCTTGAACTCAGGCCTGAGCATTCTCCTTTGGTTTTCTCACCGTCAGAGCTGTACCACTTGAGCCACAGCATCACTTCCAGGTTTTCTATGTATGTGGTACCGAGGACTTGAACCTAGGTCTTGCAAGCACTCTGTCACTAGGCTAAATTCCTAGACCCTCTTATTCTTTTCACTTTCAAATAAACTTGCTCCGGTCTACTTTAAAAAGAATGTAATATATTCTATTTGACAGTTGTTGGTGTAATATTACTAGATTATTGATAATTCAGTTATAATAGTTATTATAACTTGTCTTTAGTGATTAGATTACTGTGTAATGAAACATGAATATAGCTCAGTGATACATGCCTTGGCATGTACAAGGTAACACCATAAAACCAAACAAATCCCTAAACAAAACAAATTATGTATTTTATAATACATACATTTTGTATTTTTTTTGCCAGTCCTGGGTTTGGGCTCAATCTGAGCACTGTCCTTGGACTTTCTCAAGGCTAGAGCTCTATTGCCTGAGCTACAACACCACTCCTGGCTATGTTGTTGTGCCCAAAGTTCACAATCCCTCCAGAATCCACAACCAATGCTAGCAACAAATAGCCATTTATTAGCAAGCTCCATCTTGGTTCTCCACGCCTTAGAAACCAGTGACGCTTGGAGGCCCGAGTACAGAATTAGCACAGCATTTGTAGTACAGAATAAACACGTTTTAGTTTTCATTCTCACAGCCTCATGTTTTAGTTAACGTTTACATAGAGACATTTCACAATTTCTTATGTTATGGCTTCCCACAGAAGTTTAGTCTTAGGTGTCCTTGCTAGCTGTGGG